>NC_092875.1:349113622-349231122 GCF_028372415.1 Notamacropus eugenii
GACCTTAGAAAGAGCTCTTCATGATCTTGAAAGTTAGACTTCAGCTTTTATTATTGGTGCCACTAATAAAAGCAAATATGCTCCTTTATTAAACTGCATGGGACAACATATATACTATACATAATTATAAACGGAGATGAATGAGCCAGAGAAACCTTGCCTACTAAAGAAACTTGAAAAAAAAATCGTGCATGGCCTCTTCTGTATATAGATTAGCTGTGGCAGGCACACAGATGTGCACATCTGGCAAAATGGGTGTCTGATTTTAACCTTTCAGACGAACTATATTTTCAGGGCAAAAATGAGGGTACCAAGAATTATTGGGAATGAGGGTCCCATGACCACAAATCTTTCCCGACAAGCACAATGTTCAAGGCACAGTCACTATTCTACACCTGCCTCCCTATCCCTCTACACTTCTTTGGAATCAATATTAGATCTTCCACCTTTTAATACAACTAGGGACTCAGGGGAGTAGATAACTCTGGCAGGAATTAAATGGCCTCTATTGGTACTAAGCACTGCAGAGAAGCTTTAGCAAGGAAAGTTAGCTCTAAGCTTTAACCAAGGGGAAAAATGGGCAATTTGTCTTTGGTAGCGATCAGCATTCTTTGTGCTACTTTTTCACCGGTTTGTAACCCTAAGCATATTTTCAGGGAGTCATTGCTTTAGCTTGGGCTGGAATTTGTTTGTAACAGATTCTGGAAATTCCAATACCTGGGTCATCTTTTTTAGTGCAAACACATATATATTCTTGAACATTACAGCTCCAGTGAAGGTAAAGAGATCCCACATGACAGGGAGTGAAGCAAGGCAGTTTTGACTTTGGGTGTCTCCAAGTGCTAATGGTGAGCTGCTCAAGGTCCATCTTGAAGATGGGAGACAGTGCCTCAGGGATTCCAGATGCATTAGCGAAGCAGCAATAGCAGCACCCAGAGAGAGAAAAGCAGAGAAAGAAATCAGGTACAACTGATGTTAAAGACTCCTTAGAGCCTTAGCCTAAGAAGCAGGTTGAGAGAAATGTCTCAGCTCTACTTTCTCGTTTTCAATGTTGGTTATTGATTCTCTGAACTTTAATTTCAGGCTAAAGGAAGATTTCTCCTTTTCTTTCCAACACTATTCTCAGACAGTCAGTTGAATATACAAAGTATGTTACACATTTCAGGGTAAGGATGGGGAGACTACTATTTTTTTTAAATTTTAACTTTACAAAAGCTAATTCATGTTTTTTTTTAAAACCTTCTTTGCCTTTTAGTATCCTTTTCTTTCTGGTCTTAGAAGGTTTTTTCTTTTTTGATTTATTTCTGTCACCTCATAGGGTTATCATCATCATCATCATCATCATCATCATTGATTTATCATATTCATTCACCATTTGGTCCTATGTACAGCCAGATCCCAGTTATCTATTTTCTTCACCAGATGGAGTCAATGATATGGCAGGTCATTAAACTCTAGAAACCTGAGCTGATTCCCAGATCTTCCACTGAACTATAACGTAACCCTAAGTAGATTTTCAGAGATCACCACTTTGGCTAGGATTAGAGCCTGACTATAACAGACAATGGGAATTTTAGCACTTTGGCTGTCTTTTCACAACTGAGGTTGAATTGAGGCAGATGACCTACATACTATATATGTATTATGTATTCTTCAACTTTTGAATTAGCCTACCCCACAGGCATTTGTTAGAATTTGATGTTAATGGTTTTCAAGATTTCTAAACTTCTTGTGAAAGAAGTTTTATGACAAACACTATTTTTCAAATAAAAAAGTCTTGACACATGATCCTCAAAGGTTGGTCTGACACCTAGTATCTTGGTTGTCTAAAATTTTGTTGTGAGCATGATTTGATAAATCGTTTTCATAGTCATTATTGGTATCTTGTGTTATTCTTCATATTTATTCTGGGAAGGCATGTTTTTTTGGTTTGTTTTTGGGTGGCAAATGGGAATAGATCAACCAAAGGCTCTTTCCCACAAAGTGGCTGATGTGTTGATCTAAATAGTTTGTCAACCATGAACCTAATAGCCTATATCCCGATTATTCCCTTTCAGTAGTGAGTCAAATTTGCTAGAATGGATGAGCCTTTTGTCAGCCCTGACAACTAACAGATGTGGGCTTTATTAAAACAAGGGTTGAGATAAGAGATATAGATCTGGGAATTCCAAGGAAAATATGCTACCGTATTCACTGAAATTTTAGGTATCATATTTCTTGGTAGGTTTCAACACTGTAAATATAGCATTGAATATCAATTACCTGGAATATAAAACTCTATTTTCCAATAATAGTCTTTTGTACCCATAACATTTTCTTTTCAATTTTAATAGATTTTATTTGTTGTAGAAGATCAATCAACCAACAAATATTTACTAAGTACCTACTATGTGTCAGGCCTTGTGCTAGGTCCTGGGTATTATGAAGACAAGATCAAAATAGTCCCTGCCCCAAAGGAACTTAAATTCTAATAAGCCGCTTTGCTGAAGTTGTCCATCATGATCCACCAGCCAAGCATCACAGAGAATGCCTGGAGCTCCTCTAGGATGGTATCGATACCTTTTAAGAAAAAAAAATAACAACTTGCATGGAGGTAAGGTTTTTGAGACTACTCCTACCACAAGGTGGAAAAGATCAAAGACACAAGGTGCAAAAGACCAAAAAGAATAGAGGTGAAGGACAGAAAAATATGATAGGTAGATAGATCGATAGATATAATATGTATTTATATAAATGTAAATATAGGTCCATATATATGTATATGTACACATATATGTTATATATACATCTATTTATCTATTTATCTCTCTCTTTCTATCCATCTATCTATCTCAAACTATCATACAGAACAGGAAACAGACTTAGAGAAGATTACTGGTTTGTCTAAGATCACAAAGCTGAGCTAGGATTACTACCCATTCCTCCTGAATTCCAGTTTGATGCTCTGTCCCATGCGATATAATAAAGCATTTCTGTTGAGTTCCTTTTCTTTCCTTCCTGTAATATTACTCATGATAACACTGATGAACCTCAATAACAAAAATATATATTACTATTGCTCAAAATATGAGTCCCTGTAATAATTATTAGACAATAATGGCATTTCTTTTCCTTCCTGTAATGTTAGACATTATATTTATGAGTCTTTATAATATATTTAATTATAAAATGAATCTCCACAGTAATTATTACATTATTAATGGGATATATAACACCATTTGGGGAAAAGTTCACAGTATTTCAGAAACATTTTCATTATTCCTCCTGGCATACGTGAATTCTACCAGAAAATAAAACACTAAGCAATGACATACTTTGAATACATAAGTAATAAGCAGATAAAACGCTATGTTTCATTCAATCAGTGTCTGTAGTTAAATACTGTGTGAACATATATAAGAAAACCATACATTAGTATCCCCTTTTCCCCAGTATCTTGCTGCTCCAAACCTTCTGTACACTTTTGTCACTTAGTTATAGAATTAGTTGGAAGAAGTTTCAGAAATTATCTACATTAATCTGCCCCCTTTATTTCATCTTATTTTTGCTAGTATTTTATTTTTTCCCCGTTTACATGTCAAGACAATTTGTAGCATTCATTTTTACACGATTTTGAGTTCCACATTTTTCTCCCACCCTCCTTCCCCTCCTCTCTTCCTAAAGTGGTAGGCAATTTGATATAGGTTATACATATGCTCCCATGTAAGACATATACATAGTAGTCACAGTTGTGAAAGAAGAAACAGATCTGAAGGAAAGAAAAACATGGAAAAGAATAAAGTAAATGAAAATATTTGCTTCAGTCTGCATTCAGAGTCTATCAGTTCTTTATCTGCATGTGGATAGCATTTTCCTTCAGGAATCTTCTGGCATTGTCTTAGATTACTGTGTTGCTGAGAAGAGCTCAGTTATTTTTCATTGATCATCACACAATGCTTCTGATACTGAGTATGATGTTTTCCTGGTTCTGCTTGTTTCATTTTGAATGCGTTCATACAAGTCTCTTTCCAGGTTTTTCTGAAATTGGCCTGTTCAACATTTCTTATTGCACAGTAGTATTCTATTACAATCTTATACCACAGCTTGTTCAGCCATTCCCCAATTGACAGGCATCTCCTCAGTTTCCAATATTTTGTCACCACAAAAGCAACTGCTATAAATATTTTTGCACATGTAGGTCCTTTTCCCCTTATTTTATGCTCTCTTTGGGATACAGACCTAATAGTGGTATTGCTGGATCAAAGGGTATGCAGAGTTTGGTTGCCCTTTGGGCATAGCTCCTCCACATTGCTCTCCAGAATGATTGAATCAGTTCACAACTCCACCAACAATGCAATAGTGCCACAATTTTCCCACATCTCCAACATTCATCATTTTCCTTTTTTTGTCATATTAGCCACTCTGATAGGTATAAGGTACAATTTGCATTTGTCTAACGAAAAGTTAGAGCAGTTCTTCATATGCCTACATAATTTCATATGTCTGTGATTTCTTCATGTGAAAACTGTCTTTTCATATCCTTTGACCATTTATCAACTGGGGAATAACTTGTATTCTTATAATTTTGACTCAGTCCTCTATATATTTTAGAAATGAGCCCTTTATCAGAGACATTTGCTGTAAAGGTTGTTTCTCAGCTTTCTGTTTTCCTTCTAATGATGGTTGCAATGGTTTTGTTTGCACAAAAGTTTTTTTTTTTAATATAATCAAAATTGTGTATTATACATTTTGTCATGCCATCTGTTGTTTGGTCATGAATTCTTCCCTTCTCCAAATATCGAATAGGTAGACTATTTCTTGTTCTTCTAATTTGCTTATAGTGTCATCCTTTATGTCTAAATTATGCACCCATTTTGATCTTATCTTGATAAACAATGTAAAGTGTTGGTCTATACTTAGTGTTCTATTATTTTCCAGTTTTCCCAGCAGTTTTTTTTTTTCCAAATAGTGAGTTCTTATCTCAAAAGCTGGGATATTTGAGTTTATCTAATACTAGGTTACAATAGTCATTAACCACTGTGTCTTGTGTACCTAATCTATTCCATTGATCCACCATTTTACTTTTTAGGCAGTACCAGATAGTTTTAATGATTATTGCTTTATAATGTAGTTTGAGATCTGGTGTTACTAGGCCACCTCCCTTTGTATTTTTTTCTTCATTAATTCCCTTGATATTCATGACCCTTTTTTTCCTTCAGATGAATTTTGTTGTCATTTTTTCTAGCTCTGTCAAATAATTTTTTGGTAGTTTGATTGGTATAGCACTAAATAAGTAACTTAATTTAGGCAGAATTGTCTTTTTTATTATATTGACTGTCTATCCATGAACAATTTACATTTTTCCAATTGTTTAGATCTAACAAAGTGGAAAGTGTTTTATAACTGTGTTCCTATAATTCCTGGGTTTGTCTTGGCAGGTAGACTCTCAAGTATTTCATATTGTTTATAGTTATTTTAAATGGACTTTCTATTTTCATCTCTTCCTCTTAGACTTTTTTGGTCAGATAAAGAAATAGTGATGTTAATTGTTCCAACTAGTTTTTAGTTGATTCTCTAGGATTCTATAAGTATATCATGATATCATCTGCAAAGAGTGATAGTTTTGTTTCCTCAATGTCTATGCCTTCAATTTCTTTTTTCTTTTATTGTTATAGCTAATATTTCTAGTACTATATTGAATAATAGTGATAACATACATTCTTCCTTCATACCTGATTTTACTGAGAAGTTTTCTCATTTATCCCCATTACAGACAATGCTTGCTGATGATTTTAAGTAGATACTGCTTATCATTTTAAGGAACATTCCCTTTATTCCTATTTTTTAATAAGAATGGATGCTGTATTTTGTCAATACCTTTTTCTCCATTTATTGAGATAATTATATGATTTCAGTTGGTTTTGTTATTGATGTGCTCAATTATGTTGATAGTTTTCCTAATATTAAACCAACTTTGCACTCCTGGTATAAATCCCACTTGGTCATAGTATATAATCCTTGTGATATATTGCTGTAATTGCCTTGCTAGTACTTTGTTCAAAATTTTTGCATTAATATTAATTGGGAAAATTTATCTTTATTTTTCTTACTTTGTTTTACCTCTTCCTGATTTAGGCATCAGCACCATATTTATGTCATAAAAGGATTTTGGTAGGGTTCTTTCTTTGCCTATTTTTCCAAATAGTTTATATAGTATCAGAAGAATGTATTCTTTAAATGTTTGTTAGAATTCACTAATAAACCCCCTGGGAATTTTTTCCTAGGGAGTGCATTAATGGTGTATTCAACTTCTTTTTTTCTAAGATGGGGATATTTAGGCATTCTGTGTCCTGATCTGTTGGCCTAGGTAATTTATATTTTTGTAAATATTCATCCATTTTGCTCAGACTGGCAGATTTATTGGCATAAAACTGGACAAAATATTCTTTAATGATTGCTTTAATTTCTTCTTCACTGGTGTTGATTTCACCGTTTTAATTATTGATACGAGATACTTTGTTCTCTTTATTTTTTTTAAATAAAATTAACCAATGGCAAATCTAATTGTTGTTTTTTTTTTTTTACATAAAACCAGCTCCTAGATTTATATTCATAAACTTTTCAGTGTCAGTAATTTCACCATTGGTTTTCAGGATTTCCAATTTTGTGCTCAATTGAGGATTTATAATATGCTCTTTTTTCTACTTTTTTTTCGGTTGTATGTCCAATTTATTTATCTGTTCTTTTTCTATGCTATTGATGTAAGAACCTAGAGAAATAATGTTTCCCCTAAGTACTGCTTTGGCTGTATCCCATAAATTCTGATATGCTGTCTCATTGTTTTCATTTTCTTTACTGAAATTACTGTTTCTATGATTTGTTCTTTGATCTGCTAACTCTTTAGGATTAAATTAGTTTCCAATTAATTTTTGATTTATCTTTCCACTGCCCTTTGCTGAATGTAATTTTCATTGCATTATGATCTGAAAAGAACATATTTAATGTTTCTGCCTTTCTTCATTTGATTTTGAGGGTTTTATGTCCTATTACACGGTCAATTTTGGTGTAGGTACCATATGTCACCGAGTAAAATATGTATTCATTTCTGTTCCTAATTCAGTTTTCTCCAAAGATCTGTCATAGCTAACTTTTCTGATATTCTACTTACCTCCTTAGTTTCTTTCTTATTCATTTTTTTGGTTGGACTTGTTGAATTCTGAGAGGGGACAGTTGAGGTCCCCCACTAATATAGATTTGCTGCCCATTTCTTCCTGTAACTCACTTAACTTCTTTAAAAATCTGGATGTTATTCCACTCGATACAAATATGTCTAGTACTGATTTTACTTCACTGTCTATGGTGCCTTTTATTTTTTTATTTTTTATTTTTTAAATTTATTTTTAGATTATGACATTCATTTCCATGAAATTTTGAGTTCCAATTTTTCTCCCCATCTCTACCCTCCCCCAACCCCGTAACACCTTGCATTCTGATTACCCCTTCCCTCGTTGTGCCCTACCTTCTATCACATCCCACCCTTCCCTTATCCCCATCTTCTCTCTTTTCTTGTAGGGCAAGATAGATTTCTATACCCCATTACCTGTATTTCTTATTTCCCAGTTATATACAATAACAATTTTCAATATTCATTTCTAATACTTTGAATTCCAACTTGTCTCCCTTCCACCCTGCCCACCCATCCCTACTGAGAAGGCAAGCAATTCAATACAGGTTATATATGTGTCATTTTGCAAAAGACTTCCATAATAGTCATGTTATGTAAGATTAACTATATTTCCCTTCATCTTACCCTGTCCCCCCCCCTTTATTTTATTCTCTCATTTGCCTCTGTCCTTTCCTAAAAGTGTTTACTTCTAGTTACTCCCTTCTCCCATTTGCAGTATGCATTGCTTTCCCTCATCTGAAAGAATGAAAGGAAATACCTGTTCACCAAGAAAGTAACCTTCTATAGTCTTATTTTTTTCCCCTTTTTTGGGCATTTTCCCAGCCAGTTACTTGGCTTCTGAATCCTTTGTCAAGAGGAGGGTCCTAGTGCTCCTCCTTACCCCAGGACCACGCTCAGGGCTGAGATTCAGATTAGCTGCTCAGTTCCCCCAGGAGCTTTAAGCTGAACCACTCCCATGATGGAAGCTGCTGCCAGACTCTGCCACTGCCACACATCGCTGCTGCCCTGCTGCTGCTGCCTCTGCCTGGGGCCTGTGCTGGGATGAACTCTGCTCCCCTCTCACCCAGCTGGGAAAGACCTCTCACTGACCTTTGAAGCTTTCTTCAGTGTTTGTGGGTTGAAGGATATGAAACCCTTCCTCTTGGGGATTTTGCCCCAGAGGCCTGTTCTGGTCCTGTTCCTCCTGGTGTTGTGTGGCCAGGGCTGTTATCCACTCTGCTCAGCGTCCCAGGGAATAGACCTTTCCTGTCAGGTTTCCAGGTTGCCTTTGGCTAGAAATTTCATTCACTCTGTCGTTCTGTGGCTTCTGCTGCTCTAGAATTTGTTGAGATTCATTTTTTACAGGTATTTTATGGGATGTGGGGGAAGAGTATAGTATGTGCATCTTTCTACTCTGCCATCTTGGCTCTGCCTCCTATGGTACCTTTTAGCATAATGTAGTTTCCTTCCCTATCTCTTTTAATTATGTCTATTTTTGCTTTTACTTTGTCTTTAGATCAGGATTGCTATCTCTGCTTTTTTTTTTTTTTTAACACTACTGCTGAAACATAACAGATTCTGCTCTAGCCCCTTACCTTCACTCAGTGTGTGCCTCCGCTTCAGGTTTGTTTTTTGTAAATATCATATTAAAGGATTCTGTTTTTTGGTCTACGTTGCTATTTGCTTCCATTTTACGAGAGAGTTTATCCCATTCACTGTTATGATACTACTTATGTATTTTCCTCTATTCTGTTCGTCCTTCTGTTTGTCCTCCTTCTTACACCCTTTCTTTCCTCACCACTGTTTTGCTCCTGTCTGCTCCCTCTCCTAATCTGCCCTTCCTTCTGTCATTCTGCCCTATCCCAAGGACTCCACTTTACTTAATCTCTGCCCCTTCTACTTCCCTATCAGGTAAGATAGATTTCTCCATTCAATTGATTGTATATATCATTCCCTCTTTGAGCCAATATTGATGAGAGCAAGGTTCAAGCAATGCCCATCACCCATCCTCCCATCTTCCTCTCCATTGTAATAGTTCCTTTGCACCCCTTCATATGAAATGATTTACCCCATTCTACCTTTCCCCTCCTTTTGAATCCAGTGTACTCCTCTTTTCTGTCTCTTGATTTTTTCCACATCATTCCCTCAAATTCATTTTATACCATGCCTTCCGTCTGTGCATATTCCTTCTAGTTGTATTATTAGTGATACATTTTTATAAAAAGAATTTCAAGTATCTTCCTATGTATGGATGCAAACAATTTAACTCCATTGAATCCCTTATATTTTCTTTCCCCTTTTAATGTTTCTCTTGGGTCTTCATATTGGAGATCAAAGTTTCAGTTTAATTCTGGTCTTCTCCTTAGGAAAGCTTGAAATACTTGTATTTCATCGAACAACTATTTTTTCCTGCTTAATGTAATATGCTTAATTGTGCTGGGTTAAGTGGTTCTTGATTGTAGTCCTAGCTCCTTTGCCTTCCAGCATGTCATGTTCCATGATCTCTAATCTTTTAATGTTGCAGCAGTGAAGTCCTAGATAATCCTGATTGTGGCTCCCCAATATCTGAATTGTTTCTTTCTGGCCACTTGTAGTAGTTTACCTGGTGCTGCATTGATGTTATCCTGAGGCCCATTCAGAACCCTTGTGTCTGGTGGTGTGCTGAACTTCCTGGGGGCCATAGGAGTCTGGCAGCTTACCTGGTGCTGAGCCAGGATCCTAGTGGTGGTTTCTGGCTGTGCTGAGGCCAGTGAGTGGTGTGGTACATTCCTTGGGGCTACACTGAACACATGGAGGTCTGGTTGCTGGAGGGGGCCTGTTTTCCAGGATCTATGCTAAAGCATGTGGAGGTCTGGTTGTTGGAGTCTGTCTGTTCCCCTAGCTATGTTGAAGTATGGAGGGGTGGTGGGGAGGTTTCTTAGCGTTGGTGTTTGCCTGCTCCACCACACTGGGACTCAGAATTTCCCACTGATTTGCTGAGATAGGGCTTACTGCTGACTTGCTGGGATGCTTCCTGTCCTGGACTGTGCTCCGTTTTTGCCCTGGAAGGACAGCCCATTCCCACCTATCTTCCAAGTTTCTTGGGCTAAAAGACTACTTTGCCCTGTCTTTTTTTGTTTCTGCTTTTATGTAAATTAAAAGATAGTTTTGGGGTGCTATTTTATGGTTGTTTGGAGGAGAACATGTAAGAGGTATGGTGATTTACAAGAAATCTGTCTTCCCACAGTCCCCAAAGGGCATTCCTTTTGAGGCAAATTCCATGTTGCCATATTCTTTCACCTGGCCAATACTAATGATCTCACCAAAGTTTCAAATGTCCATTAACTTTACCACTTTCCCAACACCTTGAGGTTTCACTGGCTATTTTTGTGTTTTTGTTCTTTGGCTTTTCACCTTATAATAGAAATAGGGATCAGCTATGAAAAAAGCACTACTCTATGTCCCCAAAATAACAGTGAAACTCTATAAACTCTTGATGATTTCATATGCTTGGATTAAGAACAAAGGGGGAAAATTTAATCATGATAAATGCAAATGTGCATTATCTGCCTACATACAGCAGAGATCTGAATCTCTCTCCAAAGAAATCTGGATAACTATTTATAATTTAACTAGAATAACCAGACAATATATTCAAGAACATTGAGATAAAGTAATTTAGAATGTTCTCAGTGACAGCAATGAGACATAGAATATGGTTAGGTGAAAGTACTGGAAATTCATGTAATTTATGATGGGATCAGAAGAATCTTATTCAATTAAGAGTTGATTTGCCTAAACCCAAAATTTGACATTTCCATGAATCTTTAGTGGTTATATTTAGAAAGAATTCTCAATCTGACCCATACCAAATGCTGTATCATATATAAATTATCTCAAATGAATAATTTTTAGTTGAAAATCACATTTATCCTACAAGGTATATATGATCAGGAAAAGACATGTTGACCATGTGTCAACAGCAAGGAATAACATGGAAAGACAAGTATTCCACTGGCATCCTTGAAATGTCAAATATCCACCAATATATTGGGTTTATGGAAACCTCCCCCCCTCAGGAGAACCCTGGACAAAGGACACCATCATATAAGATAAAAAGGAATGAATGAGTTGGGATCTGTAATGACCGAGGAAGACTGAAATAACTACAAATTCATTATCTTGGAATGTCTCCTCCTTTCTTAAAAAACATCCATCTCTTAATTACCTGTGAAACTATATTCCAGAGGCACCTAGGCTTCAAAATAGTAATAATGCCTGCTTGATAGACCAAACAAGAAAGTTCTGTTTTGTTTTTTTTCCAAAGACAGGCTAGCTAAGGCCTATTACTTTAGAACCTTTCATAAGCTTTTATAAGCCTTGGTCTAAGACATGCTTAAAGCCCTGAAATTCATACTGCAAATATAGCAGTTCAGAATTCATTATTTAAACCATCAACAGCTGTTTATGTGGCACTCCAAGAATAAGCCCTGGTAAACAATTTGTGAGGTAAGGGCTGAATGTGAACTTGATATCAATGAATAGAAAAGTCCCTGGGTATTCATTTATTCAAGTAAACATCAGATACATAATAACGTGCACTGGTGGTGTGAAAAATGAAAAGGCTGGTCCATTTTCAAGAACACTGGATGGGAGATAGTTATCTTAGGATGCATTCTGAGGATTATGATGTCATTAAGATGCTAATATAATATTGTACTTTCAGACAAAATATTTGGCACTAGTTTGTGTGAAACATTTAATATACAATGTTTTGGAGTTAATTCTTTTTTGATTAGCTTTTATATTATTTTTGTTTCATAAGCTCAGGATTTGGGGAGAGCTACACATGTGCTGAATGGTCATTGATAGCTTTTAATCAACTAGTATTACATTTCACTTTATTTTTTGCTTTAAAAGGCTAGGGATTATTTAATGATTGGTAGTACTTCTTAATTAAAATGAGATAAACTCTTTGAAGGCAGACTGTATCTGTTTATAGAGCTGACACAGTTCTAAGAACATGGTATGTATTCTATGAGATCTTATTGATTGATTAATACACTGAATTATGCAAATTAAAAGTATCTTCTCACTTCCTGTAGATCCAACTACAGAGACAGTATGGTACAATGGAAAGTGTGCAACTTTTGGAGTCAAAGGCCCTCCATTTGAATCTCAGTTGTGCCACTAACTGCCTATGAAACAGGTTCTCAGATATTCAGTTTCTCTGTCAAACAAAGGGGTTAGACTAGATGACCTCTTCCTTCCCTTATACTCTCAATATATGATCTCATGAGGTTGTCTTCATCCAGTCACATGATTTGCAAATAGAACGTTATTAACACAAATGTACAAGGGTCAAGTCCTGGTTTTTCACATGACAGAGGAAATCAGCTATTTTTAAAGGAACAGTGTGGTATAGTGAGCAGAGCCCTACTCCTGGCCACAGAATTGACTGTTAGTAGTTATGTCACCACTAATAGTTCTACTTTACTTTAACTTTACTTAACCTTTCTCAAAATCCATTCCTTTATCTATAAAATGGGGATAATAATATGTAACAATAATGCAAGATCATGTTTAAAACCTGGCTAAGGATGTCAGGAGATTATGAGCCATATAGCTTCACACATCTGTGAAAAGCAGTAGAAGGGAAAATAAACTTGTAAAAAATTTGGCATGAGAATCTATTAAGTCACATCATTAAGAAGGCAGTTACATATGAAACTGAAAGGCCAGCACATACCAGGGACACCTACCCACTCATTTTACCCGTCCATGTTCTGGATACTGGATCACATTCAAGATTGTCTGGCTAACATGGTAAAAAGCTGCTTCAAAAGCAGCATATGAATAATGCCCCTGACCAGTCATGCACTCAATGACTCTTAGGATTCAGGAGACAATTTAGGAGGAATTGAAGTGATTTTGATTTGAGGGTCTTGGGGACTAGTGACATGTATAGGAAATACACTGACTGGGAGCTAGTGGGGGAAAAGAATCAGGTTGTAAGTCAGGGTGTGGTGATAAATGTTTAACAGCCAACTCTCTGAGGAGAAAAAGTGTGCTTATAATAAACTTTTAAGTTAAACTTAATTATTTACATTTTTTCTATCACTTTCCTTTAGACAATCAATAAAACAATAAACCAAGCCCTGAGTGGTAGCATTTTTTTTTTTCTGGGGTATAGATGCTACATTGAAAATTTAATAATCAGCTCTTGCCAGCAGGTATAAGCTAGCTCCAGCATGCCCCTGTATAAGGTTACTCTGTCTTTAAATCAGTGATCACAAAGGAGACCAGACTGTGGATGAGTAAGGAAGGGCATATTTTTGATGCTTGTCATCAAACATTTGTGTGTAGATGGAGGTCAGTGAGAACACAAGGGAGAACAAGGAAGAGACTTCTGAATGGAGGTTCCTTGGCCTACAATTTGTGTTGAGGAGATTCAATTCGGTAAACAAGCCTGTATCGGTTACTGCCCTTTCCTGTGTGATTCCTCTCCTGCACATGTGACTGAACAGAGAAATCCATAAATGGACTTGCCTGGGCTTGGAGAGCACTTACAAAGAGCCGGAGTTGTCTGGAGAGCCTGGGTCTACTGAAGGTTGTTAAATGGTGGCAAGAGAAGCTTAAGGCTGCCACTGAGAAGAGAAGGTCATGCCCTGGTGTGACTGGCCAATAACCACGGACTTTGAGGGAACTGCAGAAATTAAGTGAAAGGCAGCAATGCCCATGTAGCAGTTTCCTGTATTGCTTTATATCCTGATAAGATTTAAGTAGCAACCTCTCAGGACAATATAACGCTACACAAAAGTTATTACTGAATCCTGTTTTAAATCTCTCACTGTACAATTCTGAGTATTTTTTTTAGCCTTTCTCTTTTTGTGTAGGAAAAAATGTCTCCTATACCTGATTCTTTTTTTTTTTATTTAACTTTTAACATTCATTTTCACAAAATTTTGGGTTCCACATTTTCTCCCCTTTTGTCCCCTCCTCCCACCCCAAAACACCGAGCATTCTAATTGCCCCTATCACCAATCTCCTCTCTCTTCTATCATCCCTCTCTGCCCTTGTCTCCATCTTCTCTTTTGTCCTGTAGGGCCAAATAACTTTCTATACCCCTTTACCTATATTTCTTGTTTCCTAGTGTCAAGAACAGTACTCAACAGTTGTTTCTAAAACTTTGAGTTCCAACTTCTCTTCGTCCCTCCCTCCCCACCCCTTCCCTTTGGAAGGCAAGCAATTCAATATAGGCCATACCTCTGTAGTTTTGCAAATGACTTTCATAATAGTCATGTTGTATAAGACTAACTGTATTTCCCTCCATCCTATCCTGTCCCCCATTACTTCTATTCTCTCTTTTGATCCTGTCTCTCCCCAAGAGTGATGACTTCAAATTCTCCCTCCTCCCATTGCCCTCCCTTCCATCATCCCCCCCACACTGCTTATCCCCTTCTCCTCCACTTTCCTGCATTGTAACATAGGTTTTCATACCAAAATGAGTGTGCATTTTTTTCCTTCCTTTAGTGGAATGTGATGAGAGTAAACTTCATGTTTTTATCTCCCCTCCCCTCTTTTTCCCTCCACTAAAAAGTCTTTTGCTTGCCTCTTTTATGAGAGATAATTTGCCCCATTCCATTTCTCCCTTTCTCTTCCCAATATATTTCTCTCTCACTGCTTCATTTCATTTTTTTAAGATATGATCCCATCCTCTTCAATTCACTCTGTGCACTCTGTCTCTATATGTGTGTGCATGTGCATGTCCGTGTGTGTGTGCAATCCCACCCAGTACCCAGATACTGAAAAGTTTCAAGAGTTACAAATATTGTGTTTCCATGTAGGAATGGAAACAGTTCAACTTTAGTAAATCCCTTATGACTTCTCTTTGCTGTTTACCTTTTCATGCTTCTCTTCATTCTTGTGTTTGAAAGTCAAATTTTCCTTTCAGTTCTGGTCTTTTCATCAAGAATGCTTGAAAGTCCTCTATTTCATTGAAAGACCATTTTTTCCCCTGAAGTATTATACTCAGTTCTGCTGGGCAGGTGATTTTTGGTTTTAGTCCTAGTTCCTTTGACTTCTGGAATATCGTATTCCACGCCCTTTGATCCCTTAATGTAGAAGCTGCTAGATCTTGTGTTATCCTGATTGTATTTCCACAATACTTGAATTGTTTCTTTCTAGCTGCTTGCCATATTTTCTCCTTGACCTGGGAACTCTGGAATTTGGCCACAATGTTCCTAGGAGTTTCTCTTTTTGGATCTCTTTCAGGCAGTGTTCTGTGGATTCCTTGAATACTTATTTTGCCCTCTGGTTCTAGAATGTCAAGGAAGTTTTCCTTGATAATTTCATGAAAGATGATGTCTAGGCTCTTTTTTTGATCATGGCTTTCAGGTAGTCCCATAATTTTTAAATTGTCTCTCCTGGATCTATTTTCCAGGTCAGTAGTTTTTCCAATGAGATATTTCACATTATCTTCCATTTTTTCATTCTTTTGGTTTTGTTTTGTGATTTCTTGATTTCTCATAAACTCATTAGCCTCCATCTGTTCCATTCTAATTTTGAAAGAACTATTTTCTTCAGTGAGCTTTTGAACCTTCTTTTCCATTTGGCTAATTCTGCTTTTTAAAACATTCTTCTCCTCATTGCCTTTTTGAACCTCTTTTGCCAATTGAGTTAGCCTATTTTTCAAGGTGTTATTTTCTTCAGCATTTTTTTGGGTCTCCTTTAGCAGGGTGTCGACCTGCTTTTCATGCTTTTCTTTCATCTCTCTCATTTCTCTTCCCAGTTTTTCCTCCACCTCTCTAACTTGATTTTCAAAATCCTTTTTGAGCTCTTCCACGGCCTGAGCCCTTTGGATGGGCTGGGATACAGAAGCCTTGACTCCTGTGTCTTTCCCTGATGGTAAGCATTGTTCTTCCTCATCAGAAAGGAAGGGAGGAAATACCTGTTCACCCAGAAAGTACCTTCTATAGTCTTATTTTTTTTCCCTTTTCTGGGCATTTTCCCAGCCAGTGACTTGACTTCTGAGTATTCTCTTCACACCCACTTTGCCTCCAGATCCTCCCATCCAGTGCTTGGGGTCTGAGATTCAAATGCTGCTTCCCAGCCTCAGGGCTTTGGGTGGGGGCAGGGCTGATATTCAGCGTGAGATTAAGTTCAGGTGCTCAGGTGGGGGCAGTGCTGCCTCATGGGCTCAGTTCCCTCAGGGGGTTTATGTGGAGACCTTCAACAATGGATCCAGGCTCCTGCCTGCTTGGGGAGCCCTGATCTGCTCCAGCCTCCGCTGCTGCCTCCTGAGGGGGCCCGAGTTATGGGGACACCCCACTCCCCTCTCGACAAGCTGGGAAGACCCTCTCACCAACCTTTGGGGCCTGTGGGTGGAGGGACCTGCGCAGCTGCTGGAGATTACATGCCTGAAGCCTGTTCAGATCTGCTCCTCTCGGTGCCTTGTGGCCAAGGCAGGGCTGGGCTCGGCTCCAGGTCCAGGGCCCGAGGGACCTTTTGTGAGAGGTTTGTAGGGCTCTCTGGAACAGAAATCTCATCTGCTCCATTGTTCTGTGACTTCTGCTTCTCCAGAATTTGTTGGGAGTTCTTCTTTACAGATATTTTATGGGCTGTGGGTTTGGAGCTAGCATATGTGTGTCTTTCTACTCCGCCATCTTGCCTCCGCCTCCCCCCCGATTCTTACTATACATTGAGTAATTTAACCCTTCTTTCTTTTGAGGGAATTTTAGACACCTTCTAGTAGCTGAGTTTTAAGTAAATTGTTCCCAGGACTCCAGAGTTGGCATGTAGTAAGCTGAATGCTAAAGGAATATAACCCCTGTCGTCAAAGACCAAATTCCCTCAGGACTAAATATGGATTAGAGCAGGTCACCTTAGTGAGTTAGTGAGAGGGTACAGTGCCTCAGTCCCCTAGACTCATCAGTGGTTGTAAATATTAGCTATAAGTAGATTTTGTGACTGTCTGGGGTTTTCAACTATCAACAAATTGCATTTTAGAGACTAAAAGGAAGTATCAAAATGAATTCATTCATTCATCCATTCATTACAAAACACTGATTAAATGGATATATTTTAGATACTGTACTGTGTACTAGAAACCAGAAGAAAGGTATTACCTGCATCAGTTTCTAGCTTTATTTTACTTTATTTAAGTCATTTTGACCCATTTCTTCATATTCTTTTATTTGATTGTTGTAATATAATAATAACTAGCGTTTATATAATGCTTTCATATTTGCAAAGTACTTTACAAACAACTTCATAACAACCATGGGAGGAAGGTTCTGTTGTTATCCCCACTTTATGTATGATGAAACTGAGGCAGACAGGTAAATGAACTGTCCAAAGTTACATAAAATCTTCAATAAGTAAAATTGTTTACTTTGGAAACCAACCCAGATACTTATTTCCCATCAAGCAGTTTTACTTGTAAAATCTTTGGGAGATGGTCAGTCAATCCTCACATTAAAGCTCAGATTTTGAGAGAGGTGAAAACACTTATTCAGAGTGTTAACAAAACACTCTTGAACATCACCTTGTATTTAGAATAAGGGCTGGGGAGGTGAATTCCCACTGTATATCAATGTGTCATCCTTTCAGCTTCATTCACTGATCTCTTAGCAATCTGACTTAATTGATTCTCATGCCAAACTTTTGGCAGGCTTTTTGTTTATTGCTTTTTATTGAAATGTAAAGCAATACTGCTCATAATCTTTCTTGGATCCTGGCCTCCTTTAGTAGTCTGCTGAAACCTATAAATGCCTTTTCAATACATTGTTTTTAAATGCATAAAATAAACTATGTAAGATTACCAAGGAAATCCAGTGCATTGAAATACAATTATCAAAATATATTTTGTGAAAAGTTCTGAGTCCCAGGTAAGAATCCCTGTCTTAAATTATAGAACCTTGCCTCAAGCAGCATGTTGGAAAATAAACAGAGAGAAACCTATTTGCCATTGCTACTCAAAGAAACTTAAATGTATGTTGTCAATGAAGTTTGGTAGCAAAGTGATACCCTAAACTAGAAAATATATTGTCTCTCCCTAATTTATATTGTGTTACACTTCTATGACAAGCTTCTCAAGTGCATCTGTACCATGGTGGTACTAATATTTTGATCTTATGACCTTAGAAATAATGGCTTTAGTGTGCAAATAAGTGCTCACCAGTACTTCCAACAGTATTTGTGAAATGCCTCAGTAATAGTTTCTTATTTTTCATTGCAAACCTATAAAAGTAGTTTAAAACAGTCATTAAAATGAAGAAAATGGAGATGCATAGTGTATAGAACTGGTTAAAGTCAAATAATTAAATAATGGATTCATGGTTACAGATGTTTTTGTATTCATTACTCGGTTAACCTATATGCTCTTCAATGGTTATTTTAAGTATTTGTAACACTTTTCTTGGAAGGTAGTATGATAGAATGGAAAGAGTCATGGATTTAAAGCTTGGCTCTTTCATTAACTTACTGTGTGGTTTTGAGCAAGTTGGTATATTTTACCTCCCTGTGACTCAGTTTCCTCCTCTGCTCAACTGGGTGAGGAAGAGAAGTTAAACGGGATTATATTATATGATGTCATGCCAGCTCTAAAATTCTAAAAATCTTGCCAGGATATCATTTAATGTAGGTATGTCTAAAAGTGTTTTAAAAAACTGTATTGGAGCATTTTGGAATTCATTAAAACTTTTTTAAAAAACCCACAATCACTTTGAAATTTTAAAAGTAAATAATCTGAGAAAGAAAACAATGATAACTAGAAATAAATAGATCAGGTATCTAAAAAAAAAATCAGACGACATATAAATTGCTCAACATTTGATGCTAAAAAAAAATGCACAGTATGTGTTACTTTGTCAAACTAAAGGAATTCAAAGCATCTTAACATCTATGGCATATTAGAATATCTTAAGAAACACTCCTTTTTAAAATTCTCTATGGTAATTTCTTTTCCTCTAATAGGACATTTTAATCATGGGCATCAAGGTAGCTATGCATGATACTACACTTCCATGGACTTCCTAACACAGTGCCTTACCCAAAGTTTCCACTCAATGAATGTTTGCTGATTGACTGGCTAAATAGTCAGTATTGGAATACTGATCTTTACCATTTTCAGTGCTATTCAGTGCCCCCTATCATTTTTTAGTTTATCAATGCAGCCCTATGTCAAATATATCCATATGTAAATAAAATGATAATTAACAAATGGGTTTTAGTGAATCCCACCGAATTATAGGATAAAGGATTATGAAATACAGCAAGTTTATATAAGGAAGTACAAAATAAAGTCCTTTCTCTCCCTTCCCCCATTCTATCTGGTGTGGCCACTTTGAGTGTAGTGTTTTGTGATGAAAAGCTATTTTTTGTTTGCCAAGTTCAAACTGCTTTGGACTAAGTATCAGAATCCTATGAAATAAAATCATATGATAACTATGTCACATGTCCCTAGAAACTAGATCTGCTTCTGAGGGATATATAACTTAGTCTGCATGCAGTTCTTGATATTCTTAACCAGACACAGACAATTCATTAGTATTTAAATTTATGTTAATTTCATCAAGGTGTGAAAAGATCTTTTTCTTGCATATACATGAAAGAACCATATTACTATTCAACTATCCACCCACCCTTCCTTTTTTAACCCAAGAGAAGCTTGTTGTCTATTAACAAAGAGGAAAGAAGAAATTATAAAAACCCTTGGCTGGGAAAAAGTTAGAGATGGCAGTTGTTTCATGACTAAAATACACTGGAGCCAGTCCAATAAAACATACAACTAGACAGTCACAAGAACCCTTTTTTCATCTCTGTTAGAATAGGTAACTTCCTCTTTTAATTATAAATAAAAGGTTATGTGGACCTACCGCACTGGTCAAAGTAATATGTATAATTTTTGGCTCTCTGTAATAGTTTCAATTTTTTCCTGGTGAAATGATGATACATTAACATTTCCCCTAGAATAAGATGATTGTTTCTGTTTAAAACTGGTTTCCAACAGACTAAAGGAGTCACCAGTTTTACATTTCCTGTCCTCCTCTCAATTTCTTCATCTGTGAAATTAGGAGGATGGACTACATGGTCTCTAAAGCTCATCACAGCTCCAACATTGTATTCTACAAAGTTATCATAGAATTTAGATCGGGAAAGTTCTGTAGGTCTATCAACTAGTCTCATCTCCTCATTTTACAAATAAAGATACTGAGGAACATAGAGAAGTGATTTGCCTAAGGTCAAGAAGGTGATAAATAGCAAAGGAATTTTTGAGCCCATAACCCATGCTCTTTCCACTATGCCATTGTCTTTCACACAGAACTCCAAGAATGGCATTTAAAAATATATGCAAATGATTCTAGCTCATATTAATTATTATTATATTGGACACCCCTTTCGACATTTTTGTGGTAGCAGGCACGCAGCAATAGAGTTCCACAACCACAGAGAGATTAGAAATAATTGTCCTAGGAATAGGATCTGCAAAAGTACTCTGCCAATTGGAAGTGGTAGTAGAGTCATTAGCATCGTCTGAGAAATATGTGAAAGGTAATCAGTTGCTAAGGTAAAATTAATTTCCATCAAACTTTGCTTCTCAGTCTCCATTCTGCTAAGAAAGGGGAGGAGCAATATTTTTCCAAAGACCTCTTAAATGGATCAACAAAGCCCATAATAAAGGCCTTGTCTTACATGCCTGTCATGATACAGTTTAATAGTGTTATAAGGCTACATGGTGTGTAGTTGTCATGATGGTAGATTGTGCAGGTCTGTATAGATTTACTGTCATTCTTTAGGCTTTTCATACATGACAGAGGTTGTCTGAAACACAGCAGGAACACGAAGCTTGCAGGGGTTAAGTGTTACTTGCCTCCTGGCTTGCTACATAGTCCTCTCTGCACACATACCGAGATGAGGTGCGGGGCACATCCGTCACAGGGCTGATGACATGATGGATTACTCATGTCAATGTCAGTACAGTCAGAATCACTCTGCCACTGATAAGGGAGGCCCATTTCCTCACTCCTAGTGAATGAAGTGATTTTTCTGCCTAATTTTAAAAATCTAGCTCTTACAAGTGTCCCGTAAGTCAAGACTCAGGAAGATTAGTCTTATTTTAACAGGACTCCTGAATGCCAAAAAGAGCAATGATAGCTATACTTTCCAAAATGAATTTAGAATGTGATGAAAATATGCTAAGTGCCCGTGGGTTTTCTTCTTGATCATTTTGAAGGAAAATACAAGCCCCCTGGAAAAATTTTATTCCAATTATTCTGGTGTATTTTTTTAAAGACGAAATTATAACTCTTACAAATTACAACACTTACGTAAGAGGGCTATGACAAATAGGACACATATTTGTCATGTGAGTTTCTGTAAGGTTCCTAAATTTCTGCTGCAACCCCTAAACTGCAGCACATAAATTCTCTGTGATCAGAGAAATATTTTAAGCCTGTTTTGGCAAACCTGCCTAACTTCACCTCTACCAGAAGCTTAGGTTCCAAAATCTTGCATGACTTGTCAAGTTTTCTGAAATACTAAGGAACTAGAGTTCTTTTCTTTCTGAATATTGGGATAAATATGAGGACTTTGCTACATTTAGCATATCAGAAAGTCAACTTTTATTGGTGCGCTGCATCAGCATGAGTCTTTCTTGTTCATGTACTAGCTGAGGAATACATAGGTAGTATGCAAAGAATGAAATAGAATAATCACTCCCTAAATTTTGGAGGCTAATATAATACAAGGCTTTCCTGTCTGAGGTACATCATTAATGATACTCTTGTGGAAACGACATAATCATCTTCTGAAATGATGTGTCCCTTAAAATTAGAATAAGACTCAGCCTTGGATGAATTTTTACAAACTCTTTATTAAAACTTCAAACAATCTTGAAAATGAGCAGAGAGTTTATACAGTGTAGGCTTACTAGGATACCCCGGATAGTCCCATTAAACTCATCATAGTTTACTGATCGCCCCCATCAATTAACAAAAAAAAAAAAAAATCCTTCCTACTGATGTTTCTAACCAGCTTTGTTTTGAAGTTTTAATCAGGTCTAAATGGAAAGTTATTGAGGAGAACTGTGTGGTCTGAATTTTAATCCCAGAACCCACCAGCTTCTTCTTTATTGCATGTGGTGTGGCCTTGAATTGCAGAATGTTTTAAACATACATAATGAGCTCCATGTCAAACTGTTGGGCCTTTTGTCTTTAACAATAAGCACTTAGCTCAACTAAATGAATAGAAATTGCTTTAGTGAATTACAAAAGCCAAGGTCTTTTCAATGCACTAACACTGACATTAATTAATTTAGACATTGTCTTATTTTTGCAAATACAATGAATTAAAATTCAACTTTAAAAAATACAACTATAACACATGACCGCAAAACCCAATTTGCTACAAATGTCACAAAAACAATCCTCCCGTCCAAATCCATATAAAAAAAATCTTTCCCTCAGCCCTAGTGACTTTTTAAATCTCTCTATTTGTTACTTGAACTCCCATAATGGCAGCAGTATCTATTTCTTTCATTTGAAAAGAGTGTAGATGTCCTAGTCATAGTGGACCCGCTGCGCCGCCATGGTTCCTAAACTGCGCTTGTAATAGGGAAAGTTTTTCTGATGTTCAAAAACAAGTGAACAGATTCCCTTCCTCCCAAACTGAGAATGGTATTCAAAAATGTACAGTGAGTGGCAATTCCTCCTTTAGAAATCCCTTCAACCTAGTGCTAGAGTTGCTGCCAGAGATCTGAATGCTTTCCCCTAAATCTCTGTAATCCAATAAGCTTTTGTGTTTAGCAGCTTGTTTTGAATCTTGTATAGCACCCCAGCCTGTGTCTCCGTATGTTCGTTTGCAGGCAGGTGAGCGCCTGAGGGCCTGATTATTATTCCAGCCAAGAGGCCTTCCCAGCCCCGACCAGAATGTAATTTGTAATTAACTGTCATTTACTTCTGTCTGCATTGACTTGTTGTTCAAAAGACAATGTATCTGTGCTGGTCACTAGTTTCCCTTTGTTGTGGAGAGAATGTCTCTCAGATCTAGTTGTTTTCATAATGTTTAGAAACCAAGGGGCTTACTCTCTTGAAACCCAGATGAGAATGGGACTTCGCTGAAATAAATCCAGCACAAATAATTCGTTATGCTGGAGAACATAAAACATTCCATTTGATGAAATGGGATAAAGTGTGGTACAGGAAGAACAACATAAAATTTAAGCCAGATAATTTGAAGGGTGGGATTGAACGCTGTCACAGAGCATATCTTTAAGAATGCAGCCTTTAATGCAGAATCTGTACTGGGGCCTAGAGACTTTAATTTATGCTTTTTCTTCAGTTTAATTATTTGCTTGTCACATTTCTCATTTGGTGAAGAACAAATAGTATGCAGCATGCCCAGATCCGCCTTAATGGGGAGATATGGTTATTTAAGATTGCCAGGAATTTTGAAATCAAAAAAATTTATAGTACTGAAAAGCTTATGACCAAAATAAATAAATAAATAACTGAAATAGAATGGTCCAAAGAAAATCACTTAAGGAATCTTTTCACAGTTCCATTTGTTTTTAGGGTCTAAATGATCTAAACGTTAGACCACTGAAAATGTACTTTTTTCCTATTTCCCATATTTTGATCTATTACAGTCTCTGGGAATATAAGTATTTTTAAAATTCCTTTCAAAATAGTATATTTGGGGTATGTGTGTGTGTGTGTGTGTGTGTGTGTGTGTGTGTAGATACCTACCTATACATGTATATAGTGAACAAGCAAGTTTGGTGATTTTAAACACACTATATCACTTCTTCATTGCAGGTATCACAAAGCAACTTGTGTTTGTTGAGTGGTTCCCTTATAGTCTCTGCTAATAGAGAGCTGGGGATAATGGTGTGGGGGTGTCATTGTATATTTATGAATGGGACCTTCACCTCAAATCCTCTCTTCTCCTATGCAGACAGGCTCTTGACCTAACCTGGATTCCCCATTATTACAGTGCCAAAGTGAATGGCCATAATTGCCTGTTTATCTTGGAAAGTACAGAGCAATCTAGATTCAGTGTTAATAGTCTCCATAACATTATTTTCAAATGCTTCAAGCAAATTAAGTACATGTCTATAGAAGTAGCTTTTTCTACTGTGATAATTTGCATAGTTAGTTTAATTTATGCTTCGAGCTTTAAATGATTGATTAGTTACTACAGGTCTTATTAACTGTTTCTTCTTCTACTTGAAGCCATTATATATATATGTGTATATATATAAAATTATATATCTTGATTTTTATATATAATACCAGTGTGTCTAGACATGGAGAGATGTTTCAGGACTAGAAGACTTAACTGTGTAAGCATCCTCAAAAGATCTAATTTCACTTACTCTCTCCCTCTCTCTTTCCTTCATTCCTCCCTCCCTCCCTTCCTTCTTTCCTTCCTCCTTCCTTCTTTCCTTTCTCTCTTTTTCTTCTCTTTTCTTTCCTCTCCTCTCCCCTCTCCCCTCTTCTCCTCTTCTTTTCCTTTTTTTCTTTTCCTTTCTCTTCTCTTTTTTCATTTCTGTGGAGTACTTTCCTCCTTTTACCAGTAGCATAAGAGATGGAAATTCCCATGTGTTATCAAAAAAAGACAAGCAGCAGCGGGCTTCAGCACCGAGCTGGGCAGGATTGCTACATGCCACTCTAAGTGCGATGAAGCCTCCTTTTAGTGCAGCAGTGACATCACTGACGGCTCAAAGCTGCAGCTACTCAGGAGCATTAGAATGCATTTCATGCTTGGCTTACTCAAAACTGCAGAGCTAAAATTTACACCTTATTTGATGTTCTTCTCCCTGCTGTTAATTGGTAAAGGGATCTCTGACCCTTTTGATCTCTGCTACAATCCTCTAAATGCCCAGGTCTGCTAAACTGTTCAGCAGGAGAGGCTCAGCAGTTGCCCAGTAATGTGAATTCTTTTTTTTTTTTTTTTTTTTTGGCTTTCTTGCCTTTGGTTTACATCCAAGTTGCACAGAAATAAGAGATGACAGTTGTTATAGATATGCTGGTTTAATTACTTGTCAGCTTAGAGCTGATATCGCGGCCAGCCAACGTGGAAGCTTAACTTTCTTCTAGTAGCTTGAAGCATGACCAACTGCTAGTGCTTGAGTATTTAGCCATAAAATTCTGTATACATTTAAGATAATATATATACACATGTATGTGTGTATACATATATGCATATATACATAGAAGAGAGAGAGAGAGAAAGAGAGAGAGAGAGAGAGAGAGAGGGAAGGAGAGAGAGAGAGGGGGAAGGAGAGAGAGAGAGAGGGAAGGAGAGAGAGAGAGAGAGAGAGAGAGAGAGAGAACATTTTTTGATTTTCCAGAAAAAGTGATCAGTTTCTAGTGCTTGGTTTCATATAGCTGTTAAGTCTTGTAAAATTATGTGGCCACAATGACACATATGTGGAGATTCAACTGGCTTTAATTCCAATTCATAATTTCATAGAGAATGGCTAATATGTTTTTTGTGTTTGTTACATCTGTGGAATGATAGTCTCAGGGACACAATGTACGAAAACTGTTCTATTCCTAATTCCAGCCTCTCCCAAGTTGGGACAGCATGTGCAGTCTGGCTGTGCATGCATTTTCACCATTATTGTCTTGCATGAATACTCTACCAATTTCTTGCACTTAATTCCAACCTTTCGATTTAATGTTAAATTAATTACTTTGCAAGCTCGGTGTCTTAAATCCCACTAAATAGAGCCAAATCCTTTGCTCGCTGAGAGTCCAGTGCTCTTCATCTCCCAATAGGAAGGTGCCTAGCTGGTGGCGGGCTCACCATTGGTGTCTTCAGTTTAGACAGCACTATCTCCCCCCTCCAAACCCTGTCAGAGGTTTTCACTGTTTATCCCTGGCTTTGTTATCCACCAAGATACATAGTTTCTATTGAAGGAAAACAGATTATTGGTTACTATAGTTTCCCTATTGCTCAATTCAGGGCTCTGAAAAGCCCAGCACAATAGGTTGAAAAGTCCTCCAGTTAGGACAAATAAATCCATGTTGAGAAGAATGAGAGAGAAGATACCTGTTCTCTAGTCTTTGATGTATTCTTTAGTTTGCAAGATAGAGGGAGAATTAGGGGAGGGTTAATTGTTCAGCACTTAAAGCAGTCTTTTTGGTTTACTGTAGAAATGAAGTAAAACACTTGGAGGCCTCCAACTAAGGTTGTCTAATTATTTTTATGGGTCTGGTAGAGCACATTTATGTGTCTGAGAGACAATGCTGGGGATTTGCCTTCTTATTCCTCTAGAATTTAGATTGCAGTTTTCTGTTTTACTCACAGACATGCACTGCCTTTTTGATGTTCTGCAAAAGACATGTGCCGGTCTCTTATCCTCTGATAAAATTACTCCACCCAGAATTTTGAGGTGAAGATATGGAAAATTTACATTAAAGATGGGGGAAATGTCATCTTTCACAAGGAAACATCAAGAACCAACCTTCTGAGCATGTTGGCACAACTAATGTATTCTGGAAGGCCAATGTGCAAATGTTAAGAGGGAAAGGATGGTACAGTGTAGATTAATGCAGTGGCTTTGTGTCTCTGGAAGCTGTGTTCACATTCAACCCAGCCCGACGAGGAAAAAAGTTAATTTGATTTGATAACCGAAAAGGTCACACATTTCGTTCAGCTCTTTGCATGGTTTCTTCTTAACTAGATTGCTGCAGTTCAACTGCATCTTAGTTCTAAGGATTTATTCTTTGCAGTAGTCCTGTTGCATCCTGCCAAGAGACAAGCTATAGGGCCACATTTCTTCATGTACCACACACAATCCCCAAACAGAACAGCAGCTGGAGTCAACTTGTTCTGGGCTGATTTGGGTCAATTTGCCTGCCATTATCTTAGTCTTTGAATGCACTCTTCTGGAACCCCTTTATTAGAAACAATGCCGTCCTCCTCATAGTTAACCCATTTCAACTGGCAAAATATAGCTAAACTAAAAATTACATTAAAGGTTAAATGTTACCAGTCCCTACTAAAAGGACAACCTTGTTCCCCCGACTGTTATTTGACATTGCTGAAGGTTTTGTCTTGATTACTTTCAATAAAATTCAAAGTAAGGATGACTGTCTTGGCTCACTAAGCAACAAGGTTTTATCACTAATTACAATCCTTTATTACCAGTAGTTTAATAGGTTTATGATAGGTCATAAAACAATTCAGCATGGGAGTACATAAAAGGAATAGGTTATACAGCTGTGACATCTTAATATCTATTCATTGTAATCATTTTATGATCTTTGATGGTAGTATTTTTTATTAAAATATGTATGTATGCCTTTACATGGACTATATAGCTACCAGAACTGGGAGGTGGAAGGAAAACCACATAAATATATAGTAAAATACTTAATGAGGCATTTTGAAAACTTCTATTGTCAAAAGCATGTAGACTGTATCACATGTGTGGAGTCTCATTATGGGTAATTATAATAAAATTATAAGTGCTATAATAATTCTAACCTTGAAGGCACAATAAAGGATAGTTATATTTGCCTTCCTAGCCCACACATCTGAGGCATTTTCTTCATTAATTATATTTCATGTAAGAATAATTATGTTGTGTAAGACTGAAATTCCAAAGCCTTTCCTAGATTCTGTTAACTCTAGCCTTTCTCTTGTGCATAGATATAATTAAACTACAGCCTAAAGTTATGTTTAGATCTAGGTGCAAAGTACAATGTACATGACTTGGGAGAGGGTGTTTATTACTGTTCTTGTTAATTTTATTTTGTAACCCAATTAGTAGAGTAAATAAATTGGGAAAACAACAGACTGTCAGCTGTCTCTGAAAAAAAAAAGGAGCGTGAACTATTTGAAACTAAAACACTAGTGTGTGCTATCTCTCTTTTCTCTGTACCAGATACTGTTTGTTTAGAATGTTTAGGATAAGGCAGCCTGTGAATCTGAGTAGGTGTGAACCACTGACAAGCAGCCATGAGGCTTGTTCTCTAACCTTTCTTGAACACTATAGAATAGACAAGGTTGAATAGCAATCTCTTGCTGTCATATTCTACAGGGCACCAAATGGTTAGGAAAGAAATTCAGACACACATTTCTGCTGCTCTGCCCCTTCTTAATCGTCCTGTGACACAGGAAGAATTCTCATGCTAAGAGGGAGAAAAAAGTTGTTTTTTATTTAAATTGTTATTGTAGAGAGGATGGACTCATTTTAATGAGAAAGATTATTTTAAGATACCCTTTATAGCAGCACAGGACTCAGGCAAACATTTGACAGCCAGTGTTTGGAAAAATCATCATTTGGATAGCTTGCCAATAGTCCTGGGATAGTCTTCTGTTCCTGGACCTATGAGTAATTTGTTAGTCCTAGAAAGGGAGAAAGTTGTATGACCATTAAATCCTGAAAGAAGCTTGTAATGCCGATCACTTCTTAGAAGTCAGGTTGAGGAATGGAGATCGACTCAAGGGTCATCTGACTTTCTAGGGGTTTTCTCAAAGTACATTCTACCTCCCTATCAGGCTCTGAGTACCACATCTGTAACTGAACCCAAGAGACGATAAATAAGATTGGGTGAATTCAACACCAAGACAGCCCTCAGTGCCTGGATGGTCATCCCTTCCATTTTTCTTGAGTAGATGAAGAGGTGTATGTGTGCGGGTGGGGGTGGGGAGAAATGAGATCTGGGAAACCTTCATCTCTTAATGCCAGAAGCAAATAAAAGCAGAGCAAAATGGAAAGGAGCTATATTTGTTCAATTGTTCAGTGTCAATAAGACAGTACAGTAGGTAGTATGCTATTCATACATACATATGCATATATATGTATATAAAAATATATTTCCAGTGGGGTAGCATTCCCCACTCTTGTTAATACTTCTAGCCACCCAAAGGCTCATGACTTAAACTGTCTTTCCATAAAGAACTAAAGAGCGTTGAGGAATTTGTCAAAGGTTCATGTACCGTCAAAGACTGAAAGTTTGGTTTTTTTCTTTGCTAAGCTAAAGAGGGAATTAGTTCCTAAACCATTAGCAGGGTTTATAATTTACATAATATGCTTGGAGAGTCAGTGTGTTCTACAGTCAGAACTTTATAATTTGGTTGATCTGGGGAAATTGGAATTAAATTAATCTATATATGTTTGTTCTGTCTTTTAAGATATTGCTCTTCTTGCAGTTGCAAAGGAAGTTTTCTCATCAAGTGTTCCCTCCATCAGCGAAATCATAGGTCAAAAATAAAATGAAACACAATTAAGAGGTAGTGAAGATCAAATGAAACTTTATGTATGTAATAGACACATATATATGTTAGCTATTGTCATGATTTAGTGTTAGTCAAGGCATCTACTAAGCATTTAATCTGTGCCAGGCACTAGTGATATAAACATAAATACAAAGTTTGCCCCTATCCTGAAGAAGCTTAGAAAGACAATACACAAAAGGAAGCTGAAAAGCAGGGCGAATGGAACCCTGAGGTACCTCCATAAGATCTCAGGGTCAAAGTTCAGAAAGTCTGAACAGTCACAGGAATAAAGATTGGCTGCTCATATACTTCCCCAAAACAGAGACCCCCCCCCAGGAGGAACTTACCAGTGGGAGAAGGGGATAGAAGTGACAGAGGGATGTGGTAGGTTGAAAAGGTCGCAATGGACTATGGATGTTCCAGGTGAAGAGTCCCCAGGTATTGATGGAAGTTTCAAGGAAAAACTGCAGCTGAGATACGATGGGAAGTCTGGGAAGAAGCAAAGTCAAGAGGGAAATTATTATTGTTTATTAATATTTTTAACTGCTGCTGCTATTTAGTCATATTTTGCTCTTGTGACCCCATTTGGGGTTTTCTTGGCAAAGATACTGGAATGGTTTGTCATTTCCTTCTCCAGCCCTATTTACAGATGAGGAACTGAGACAAACAGGGTTAGGTGATTTGTCCAGTCACACAGCTAGTAAGTTTTTGAGGCTTGATTTGAACTCAGGAAGATTTCTTCCTGACTCCAGGCTTAGCACTCTATCCACTGTGCCATCCAACTGCCCCCTTGTTGATACCCAGGTGCATAACTCGGAATTTTTGCACCTTGAACAAATATCATAAACTACACTTCAAATCAAGTGACATGAAGTGTACTTTTAGCTGAAAATGGGGAGGATAGGTTCGTACAGAACCTGTCTTATGGGAGACAGAGAATCTTGGGGTACTTATATAAAGCATAAGTCATCACTGAATGAGACGTAAAAGGGAGCAGAGTACAGCTTGAAAAGTTGCTCATCCCTATCTACCTTCCTATTTTAATAATTCTTGGTAACAAATGTCTTATTATTGCTGAAGGACTACAAGTGTTATCAGCGCCCAGGAGAAAAACCTCAATCGTCCCACCCTAGTTCTATCTCTAGGTGGCTCAGTAGATAGAATGGTAGACCTGGAGTCAGGAAGACTCATCTTCTTGAAACAGGCCTCAAACACTTCATAGGTGTATGTTCCTGGGCAAGTCACTTAGCCCTGTTTTCTAACATTCCCTCATCTAAAAGTGAGCTGGGGAAGAAAATCACACACCATTCCAGAATCTTTGCTAAAACACCCTAAGTGGGACATGGTCAGATTGAAAAATGACTAAACAAAAATAAAGCAACAGCAACAGAGTTTTGTCTCTGTTTGTACCTCTGTCTGTTTCATGAGGCTAAAATAAATCAAAGATCATTTTTGATGGAGGGGATTTGAGAGGGCTTTACATATAAGGTCATATTTGAACTGGGTTTTGAAGGATGCCTAATCTTTTGCCAGGTAGAGATTGGGCAGGAAAGTATATCTCAGGCACAAGGAATCACAAAAGCAAAAACAAGAATGGTAAAGAAAAAAAGAGGGTCAGGGGATTCACAAATCCTGAAGAGTTTTAGCTAGAACATAGAATCCAACAGAATATAATCTTGAAATAAAAAATTATGTTTGTTTTTAGGTTTGAATCCTGACTCTTAGCACAATGTCTGACATATAATAAGAACTTAATGAATGTTTCTTGAATGACTTCTTTAATAAGTATCTGGTACTGTGAGATGAATCTGTAGAAATATAATGATCTAAGACAGGAGAGAGTCTTGAAGACTAATGGGTATTTGCTTTGGTTTGGAGAAAACAGGAAATCATTTGAAGGTTCAGGGGTAAAGGAGTTAAATAGCCAGATCCATACATAAAGAAGATTAGTCCTAGAAATAATATGAAGTAAAGGTTCATAAGCTAGGGTCAAACAATATATTTTAATTTGATAACTGCTTTTTAAATAAAATCAGATTCCTTTGTAATCCTATACATTTTATTTAATGCATTTAAAATTATTGTTCTGAAAAGGAGTCTGTAAGCTTCTCCATATTGTCAAAAAGTCTATGACCTTTTTTGTTAAAAAACAAAAGGTTAATTACATCTGATCTAGGGCAAGCCCCTCATTTTATAGAAGAGAAACATGGGGCCCAAAGAGAATAAATGATCACTGTACAACATTCCACAAGAAGTGGAAGGGCCAGGACTCAAACTCACATTTTCACTCAAGCCCATGCTCTTTCTATGACCCCATGTCTCATTACTGAACTTCAACACTCTCAGAAGCCAAAGGACTCCACCACAGCATACTGCTTTTTTGTGTCAAGTCCTCACACATAAACACTTCAGCTATGACTGTAGGAGAACTGGGTATTTCCGTTGCTTTTACAAAGGGAATGCATACACACAGTGTTTGTTGTTGTTTAGCGGAGTAGTTGCGTCCAACTCTTTGTGACCCCATTTGGGGTTTTCTTGGCAAAGACACTGGAGCTGTTTGCCATTTCCTTCTCCAGATCATTTTGTAGATGAAGTAACTGAGGCAAATAGGATTAAGTAACCTGTCCAGGATCACACATCTAGTAAGTGACTGAGGCCAGATATGATCTCAGAGAAATGAGTCTTTCTGAAAAGGAAAGGAAGGAAAAGAAATAAGCTGAAGTAGACTTATTGAAGTCTTCCATCTTCTCCCCTGAAGCTGGAAGCTCATTTCGAGAGTCCTAAAGGACTCCTCCTTGAAGAGTCCACAAAGGGGAACCAGCTGATAATGGAAGCTCTAGCCTCTTGACCCCTCTACCCCACATTTCTATAGCATTTACCTACTCAAAAACAAATGAATACAAAATCAATCTACCCTGATTCATTTAAATCCAATTCACTTGCAAGTCAAGACATCACCAACATGATGTCATTGGTCCTCTTTGAGAATGAAGGACTAACAAAAAAACAAAACAAGTAATAGCACCTACCATATGCCAGGCACTGTGCTAAACACTTTGTACAAATATTGTACAAATATTATTTTGTTTAATCCTTATAACAGCCCTGTGAGGTAGACACTATTATTATCCCCATTTTATAGATAAAGAAATTGAGACAGATAGAAGTTAAATGACTTTCCCAGTTTCATACAGAGAATATGTGTTTGAGATTTCATTTGAACTCAGGTCTTGATGCCAGCCTCAGTACTCTATCAATTGTACCACCCACCTGCCTCATTTAAAGAATAAAAGATATCCTGAGAAGGGGTCCTTTAACTTCCCCAGACCCTTCACTAGAAGGGTCTAAAACACCAAAAAACCAAAAAGTGAAGAACCCCTCGGGTAAATTCGACAACTTCAGACACCAGATGGTTAATTCAATACCTCAAAAGATTAAAAAATTCACTGATGGGAATCTTTGCTTCCACCAAAGCAGATTACACCTGTGTTTTAATAAATGGTTGTTCTGAGTGTGTGTTACCTCTTTTTCTACTCCCCCCTTCCCCAAAATCATGACTTAATGGCCAACCTTCTGGTGATGCACCTCTCTGGACTTAACTGGGTTTGTCTTTGGGCAACAGACATTGTTGCCAGGGCTGTTTTGGAAGAGATTCCAGCTTGATAGGACCTGCCAGAGCTTATGCTCTCTTGGCATATTATTGAAGAACCCAGGGCTACTTCCACACCCGGATGAAACATTGGAATGAGATTTTAGTAGGGGACAAAATAAATATTTTAAATTAAATTGGGTATTTAACAGTAGCAAATAATAAGTTACAATAAATAAGACTGCATACTCCTCAAACACACACACACACACACGCACACCTAAAAAAGTAAATGGAATGAAAAAGTAGGAAATTAAAAGAAAACTTCACTAACTTGGTTTAAATGTAAAAAATGACTGTGAGTTATGGAATGTCTTAAAAGAATTGCAAACTGTTTAACTTTTATCGTACATCCATTAACTTTAGTGAAGTTAACAAAATGTTGTCTAGGTAAGGTCCAAAGGAACTTACTTTAATGAGCAGGTAGAATAATGTGCAACTCTTATACAAATTGTGTGTATGTCCTCCTCAGCATCTATTGTGGTATTGATTTTTTTAAGATATTCTGAGAAAAGCAACCAACTCATCTAAAGAATTAGTAGAAACAGATGAGCCAGAAAAAATATACTTCCCTTCCTTTTTCACAGAGGTAGGAAATTATGCACCTACTGTCTGACTCAGTTACTATGTTGGTTAGTTTTTCTGAACATCCCCACATACACATCTTTTTTTTTTCAGCAAAAAATATGGCTCTCTGGGTATACCTAAAGGTGATGGAAAAACAAAAGTTATCTATATAAAATCAAGACAACAATAAAAAAAATTTAAAGAGATTAAAAAAAGACAGATTATATCTAGGCATACTGATTTGAATGGGGAAATCACTGAAAAAGTTTCTTATATATGGCACTGATGTTTTTAAAGCAATTTGGGGGTGGAAAAAATGAAAACTTGCTGAAAGAATTCAGTGTCTCTATCTGTAGCATGTTCAATGTGACACCCAGCTCTGGACAGCTCAGGGGTCAGCAGAAGGAGTCACATCATAATTCCTTCATTATTTCAAGAAAGTCACTAGGCCTTTTGCATCCTAGAGACACAGAAAACTAAGTTTAGAAATAACCTGAGAGGCCATCTAGTCTGACACCTTCACTTCGCAGATGAAAAAAAAAAATTAGGTTGTCCACAGGACGTAGTTGCCTTACCAAAACCACCACCTGAGAAGTTTGGTAATTTATTCTAAGTAGTTCCATTAAAAAAATAAAACAATAAAAATCAAAATTCACATGGATATCTCCTCCATCATTGTATTGAGAATAAATGCTTCACTGAAACAAGCATCATAAAATCTGAGTTCTAGTTCTGACCCTGATGCAATTTTGGATGAGTCACTTGATCCCTTGGGGGGGTCTCAGTTCTTTATGAGGAAAGGGGACAAAATGATCTCTCAAGTCCCTTCCCGTTGTATGATTCTTCTTTAAATTTGTAGTCACTTTCACCTCTTGGTTAATGAGTTCCATATGCTTACTACCTGCTGTGGAAAGTAAGACTTCCCTTATATTTGTTTTGAAAAATGTCTCCTTTTATGTTTAAAGGCCACATGAAATGCTCTTTTCTCTGTACATGGAATTTTGCAAAAAATATAACTTGTCTCAAAATCAAAGTCAGTTATCTACCATATATCAAAATTCATGGACTCACAGAATTTAAAAGCTATAAGGAACCATATGGATCTTCTTGTCCAATATCTTTATTTTGCAGTTTATAAAATGAAATGAGAGGGAGACTGGATGACTTACCCAAGGCCACTGGAGGGTAAGTACTCTTTGCACTTCATCAAGCCCAGCAGAATATAGTCTTTTTCAGGGACAGATACACTTGTGGTAGTGGTGTTTGGCATTTTTTGGTTTGCCTTTTTTCTTTGAATTTGCAACACCTGTATAGAGTCACATGCTAATCATTTATTAAAAATGATTTTTGAATGGAATTGGCTCCAGTAAGAGCAGAGTTTTGACTGATAATCCTTGGAATTTGTTCTTAATAAAAATGAATTATATTGGAAAATAATTCCCTTAAGAACTTTAATGACCCAACTCTGCACTATTGTTTGTCTCCCTTTAGTATTAAAATAGGTTTAAATATTTTAATTACATTTTAAATATTTATATTTTAAATATATGTGTAAATACCCATTAAGATTCTCAAACAGAACTATCAGAGTTGTACAGTGCAGCCTTTTATTTTTTTTGAATAGTAAACAGATGCTCCTAAGCACATATTTCCATGATTCTCAAGGATGCCTAAATTTGGGGATGTGACTGCATTCTTTACAAAAGTAGAAAGAGTTGAAAGATTCAGCTCCTGATGCTAATGTTGTTTTCTGATTGGCCATTTAAGTTTCTGATATTATGACTCTGGGGTTCTGTGATTTTAGTAAGGTCTCTGCTTTAATGATTAGCTCTATTTTGTGAAAGCACTGATCATGCCCAGGGCATGAATCAGATGGTGGTCATGATCACAGGTAGTAGAGGTAGCAGAGTTGATGGTACTTACATAGCTTGGGTTTAAAGAATAAAGTATTACAAGAGGATTTAGAATACAAAATCAACAAAGGATTATAGGAGTTAGAGCTGGTAGTGTTCTTAGAGCTTGTCTAGCCAGGAGTTTTTAACCTGAGGTCGATAAATTTATTTTTTTTAAACATTTTGATAACTGTCAGTCAACTAGCATTTATTAAACATCTACTTTGCGCCAGACATTGTGTTAGGCAGGTGGCTCAGTGGTTAGAACAGTGGACCTGGAATAATAAATAGATGAGTTCAGATCTATCTTCAGATACTAGCTGCATGATCCTGGACAAGTCAACCTCCTTTTGACTTGGTTTCCTCAATTATAAAATTGAAGTAACCATAGTACCTCCTTCACAGGGTTGTTGTGAGGATCTAATGGTATCTTCTTTGTAAAGTGTAGTGCAAACCTTAAAGAGCTATATAAATACTAGCTTTTATTTGTGATTTCCTTTCCAATCAGATGCATTTCATATTATACATATAAAAACATGATTCTGAGAAAGATCTCTAGGCTTTGTCACACTTCCAGAGGGGTCTGTGGCATGAAACAGATGAAGACCCTCTGATCTCTTCCACACTCTAGAGGCACGCCTAGCATCTGCACATGTCCTACGTAGTACTGTCCATATAGACACTCTAGTGGTCCCATGTTAGAGAAGCAGTGATCCCAACTGTAAACATCTTCCACTCATCGCATCCACTACAAATCCCTCACTTTCTAGTCTCCATGAGGAAGTCAACTAGCCCTACCTTTGACTAGCGACCTCTAGTCTGATGAAGCCAGAAGATATTCAACCATTCCATGGGAGAGAATTGACATATGTGAGCTTCAAAGGCCTAGAATTTTAAAAGTTACGGTTAAATTTTGTCACTTTTCCATCTCCTGTTTTTGGACTTTCTGACAAACTAAAGCTACATAAGATTTTAGAAACACTGATTTATGAAGGGGGCTTTAGAGACCATTTAAACCAATTCTTTCAGATAAGGAGGCTGACTTGCTTAGGGAGGTTAAATCTAGATAGTATGGAGCTGATCATAACTTACAGGGAATTCTCCTCTCCTAGCCCAATGCTTTCCTTATAAAGTTAATTTCTTCACTATTAAGTACTTTTTCAACGTCTGATTCAAATGTCCCCATGATCATTTCGCTGACAACAGGTGCTTTTCTAGCCGATGCCAACCACCCTTCAATATTCATTTCTCTAATGAACAATTCCAGAATAGTTTATATAAGCCTTATTCATTTATGCATCAAATATTTATTTTCCGAACTCCAAGAATGAATCTTTTATTCCTTTACATGGTACAGATTCCAAGGCATCCATACCTTCTCTCACGATGTGATGTGTCTTCCCATAAATCCTCCCGGGACAACATACCTCCCCAATTCAGGGGGCACAATTATCCTGTAGACCTATCAACATCCACACTGTGCAGGCCTGCACACCAAACAGCCCACCAAAGGATTTTAGGCGGCCTACAAAAAAAATGTAGGCTTGCCACTGCATGCTCTCCTGGTTGTCATGTGACCGAGGACAATCATCTGCACTTGGTCTCGAAGCAAACCTGTCATGTGATCTATGGCAACCAACCATCATCAGTTTGCCTCTAGGTTAATCTATCATGTGATCTGTGGCAACCAATCATCAGCAGTCTGCTTCTAGGCTAAAGTATCATGTGATCTGTGGCAACCAACCATCATCAGTCTGCTTCTAGGCTAACCTATCAGTGGCCAGAAGAAGTTTAGCCTATTTTAATTTGGGCCCCTACCTCCTGCCAAGTTGGGCAGGTCCGTTTTAGCCTTACTGCTCCGTTCTGGAATGTGTGCACCCTGTGAAACTGCTTTTCTTCTCACTGCTTTACTCCTGAGACTCACCATCCCAGCCGGGGAAATCATCTTCTCTTTTTTAGTCCAGCATGGCCTTTATAAGCTCTCTGAATTGCTTAACATCCATAAAAGTGCATTAAGAAGGTGTTAGCTCTTAATGTGAATAGCAATTTTCTTTAATTTAGAGGACGGTAAAGCTCATCAAACTGGGTTATAAAAACCAGATTAGCTAGTTATTCACTTTCACAGAGGCAGTACTGTCCAATCAGAATGGAACCCAGAACACATTCTTTAAGCCTGCCCATCGGATACCATAGCAATTGCAAAAGTAATAATAATAATAATAATAATTTATTTTTTAAAATCCTCTGCTTTCTCTTCTCAAGATGGAGATGGCAACAAATCTTTAGAAAGAACTTTGCCCTTCTCCCTCTCAAGGTAGTGCTGAATTCAAAAGCCGTCCCTGGAAGTCTTGGCCAATGATGTCAGTTCTGTAGCAGAACCATCAGGAGTCACCCAGCTGAAACCTTCTCTCAATCTCTGTATTTGTTCCATGATAAATATCTATGAGGAAAGAGCTTGCCAATGAGCCCCATTTGTAGAGAGGACACTGTTCCAGTGTGGTTCTCAAAGGGAGGCAGAGTAGACATCTTTAACCTCTTCTACCCCCATTCTTCTTCAGAGGAGACTTTCATTCTTTCTAGAAGGGGAAGGAGAAAGTTAGGCCCAGAGGCTACTCTGCTTTATTCAAGACAAGTGGGCTACCAGGTTAGAAGTACATCTCTCTGTTCCTTTAAATATTGCTTGTGTATGAGATGTGACCAAGTTCCATCTAACTGTTGATCATTTTGTCGTTTTAGTGGAGGAAAAGGACCCCAAGCTCTATATCCAACTCTTGACTTCTTTCCCACCTCATACTTAGTCCTGTAATGAACATACACATAGCAAATAATGAAGAAGTCCATTTACCCAAATTGTAGGAAAACAGAAATCAGACAATTTATACATAGGACCTGTATACCAGGTCATACAGAATGGAGGTAACCTTGCTCAACCAAGACTATCCTGGCTCTCACCCAAAGAGAAACTCTCTAAGTCTTTAGAGTAGGAGGTCAGCAATAGGGTCATGATGGAGACTGGCCACTCTTCTCACATCTTACCAGAATCTTTTCACCACAACTTTACCACAGATGATGTCTTACCATCCAGGTTACCTCTATTACAGAGGCTGAATTGGAACACCCCACCACTCTCAGGTGATAGGAACAAATCTGATTTTCCCCCTAGCTGATCACAGGGACCTACAAATGCTGAGAGATGTGGGCACTCTAAAATAATGAAATATCCTCATTAGCCACTTAGAAGGGACAGTTATTGACTCAATGGATCATTAAAAAGGAGTATCCTACCCTCAGTTGCTCTCTTTTACCATCTTCAGATTATTCTGGGATTATTTAAGTTTATCCACAAAGGAATATAGGGAGAAGTCTACTCCTTTTTCCCAAACCGAAGAATAGATGGTGATGGCTTCAATGCAGCAACTTGAGCAAAGAGACCTGATGAGGCAAGAAGAAGTCTGGGCCTCTGACTGTTTCTTTTGGTTTGTGTTTCTTGACTTGATCTTAAGTGACTAACCCATGATCACAGGATGGACATGTGGCAACTTTGTGAGCTGGAGAGGTCCATGTGGGAAAATACATTCTGTAAATTTTCCAGAAATAAAAGTCAGACTATAGTTTGAAGAATTCAGCTTTCCATTTTTAAAAACTGGGAAAACATTTGCTCATTTCTAATTCCATGCCATCTTGCCTCATTTTCCAAGACTTCAAAATTCACTGAAAGCAGACACAATAGTTAGGTTATTCAATGCTATGGGTCAAGTGATTAGAACTCACAGATGTCAGCTTGGTATTCTCTTATCAACTCCTTCACTTTTCTTAGTTTTTAACTCTCTGTTAACCATTTTTGTTCTGTCCTTTCCAGTACAAAATATGACCTCCTTAGCAGAAAAAAAGAAGTAAAATAAGAGCTGAGTAGTTCTAGCTTCTCTGTCAATAATTATTACCATCACAGAGTTGTTGTAGGAGAGACTTGAAAGTGAGTGGTTAAAAAATTAAAGAAGCATGCAAATGCATGGTGTTGGGTTTCAGCAGTATTCAAATTAGAGCATGACATGGAGGAGTATTACTGGTTTTTTGTGTGTATGTGGATAATGTTGCTTGCTTCAGTTGAGATATTCTATCATCATGAAATCATTGCTACCCTTTAGCAAACAACAGTCATAGCTAGCATCTGTTAAGGTTTGTGAATCACTTTACATATACTACACCATTTGCTCTTCACAACAACCCTGTGAGGTAAATGCTATTTTTATCCTCATTTTATAGATGAGGAAACTGGGCAAAAATAGGTTAAGTGATTGCCCAGGGTCACATAGTAATTATCTTAGGCTAGATTTGAACTCAGCTCTTTGTGAATCCAAACCTAGCATTTTATCCACTGCACTACTTAGCTGTCTCCAAATAAATGAGATGATGTTTTAATTTCAGGTACATTTGAATTTCATATATTGTATATATATTATATATATATAGTATATGTGTGTGTGTGTGTATATATATATATATATATGTATATATATATATATATATATATATATATATATATATATATATATATATATATATATATATATATATATATACATATCACTCTGTGGATCTAATATCGGTCATCTCTTCCTTATATTTAAATCTAAAGCCACAACACAAGGCATTACTCAGGCTTAAAAAAGATTACAGTTCATAGTTTTGTAAGTATCTTCACATATTGATTGGTATTTAAATTTTAGATATAATCAAGATGGGTGATAAATGATATTTTAAGTTTTGATTTGAACATTAGCCTATTCAATTAATTTTTAAAAACTAGAATTCTGAAATAATTTTGTTAATAAAATGAGTAACATTGGATTGTTCTGTTCTGATTTATATCATCAGATTTTTTTTTTTGCAAAGATGTACTGATTATGGATTGCTGATCTGCTTTAGCTTCTTGCCTTATTTTTTTTTCAGTATGAATTTAGCCAAGAGAAATATTAACAACAAAAAATGAAAACTTCATAATTAATCACATCTGACCCATGAAAGCTTTCTGAAAAGTTGAAATATATATATGTATATATTTATATATATCTACAATTGAAAGCATAAGAAACTTAACCAAGTGTGTGACAAAGCTGGTTCTCTTTGTAATTCATTTCAGTCATTTTCATTCACCTAAGCTCTTTTCTGCTATATAATGTTCTCACTTATTTATTCGTTGTAGAATATCTAACTCAATATGGCACAAGGGTAGGCCAAACACTTGTACGTAAAATATGGAAACATATTAGAAACAATTTTTTTTAAAGCTTAAAGAAATCACCTGTGTACTTGACAACTCATTAAATGGCCTAGGGAACATTTACATTCTGTTCTCTGCAAATAGCTTGACCACTTTTTCAACCCAGTTTTTACTCTGGCCATTCTTTTTGTCCTTTTCTATAAAGGTGACATGGGCAGAGGTGAGGCAACAAAGACCCTGCTGCTTACTTGCGTGACCTTGGGCAAATCAGTTCATCTCTCTGGGTCTCAGTTTCTCCATCTTTCAAATGAAGGGGTTGGAATAAATAGGCTATAACGTCTCTGGAACTTTTACATCTATAATCTCTATTGGTCCCATTTCTCCTTTTAAACACAGAAACATATAGGTTGTTCATGTTTGTTTATCTTATTTTTCCCCTTCCTATTATTCTTTATTTACTTTTATTCAACCCAATTAAAACATTTATAACATTATGTATATACAAAAATGACCTTCTCTAGCATGATTTCTTTGCCAGTCCCATATTCTCTTCCTACTCTCAGTGGTCCATTGGTTTATGTTTTGACTTCTGAAGCATTACTCCAACAATTCTGATCTATATTTTGCAGCTGAAGTCATCTAAAGTGTTAGATCTTTTACAGGTATTTATCATACCTTTCTGTCCAAAGGACTATACCAATTATCACTTTTTTTCATTGCAAGTTCATGAGGGTCAGCACCATATCTATCTATCTCCTTCATTGGGACAATCATCTTCACCTCCTTACCATCAGAATCTTGGATTCTACTCTGGTTTATTCCATTACTAATGGATGAACTTTTGCTTGGTCTTGCTAGGTTTAGGTCTCCAGATCAATTCCTAGCCGCCTCCATGGAGTCCATGCTCAGCTCCCTTTCCAGTTCCCTTTTATGTTCTGTCTTGCCCCATTAGAAGATGATTTTCTCTGTTCTTCACAAAGGACACTCCATTTCCCATTTCTGTGCCTTTGTACTTGTCATCTCCCACATCTGGACTACACTTCTTCCTTTTCTTAGCCTCATAGACTTCTTTTAAGATGTACTTAAGGCATGATCTTCTATTAATCAGTGGTGTTAAACTCTAATAGAAGTGGGGACCCCAATGTCTCTACGTGTGTGTGTGTGTGGATGGATGGATGGATGGATGGATCCCTGAGGGAGATATATTGAGCTGAGTTTAAAATGTAGTACTATCTACTTTTATCATATTTTAAAAGTTTATTTAGTTAAATATTTCTCAATTATATTTTAATCTGGTTTGGTTATACTCAGGAGTATTATGGGCAAATGTAACCTGTGGACCATATGTTTGACATCTTTCTACATGAAGTCTTTCCAGATCCCCCAGAGTGCTAGCACCTTACCTCCCAACTTGATATTTTTAAAAACAACTTTGTGTGTGTTTATATTTATTAACTTTATATTCATGATTTATATGTATGTGTATGCACATACATGAATACACTTACATTCCCACATTACAATATAAGCTTATTTCCAGTAGGGATTACTTTAATTATAATTGCATCCCTAGTGCCTAGCACATTTTTGTTTTTATTAAGTCATGTCCAACTGCTCATTACCCCATTTGGGGTTTTCTTGGCAAAGATACTGGAGTGGTTTGCTATTTCTTTTCCAAGTGTATAAGGCAAACAGAGGATAAGTGACTTGCCCAGGGTCACACTGCCGGTAAGTGTCTGAGGTCAGGTCTTTCTGACTCCAAGCCAAGTACTTTATCTAATGAGCCATCTAGCTGCCTCTAGTTCTTGGCACCACTAGATGTTTAATCCATATTTGTTTAATTAAATTGAATTGGAATGAAAGCAAATTAAAATTATTTCAGTTTTTCTCTTTTCTTTTTTTTCCAAACTGTGAAAATTTATTATGCAAATGAAAATATCAAATGTTAGTACAATTATCAAAATGAAAGCAGTCAATATTTTAGTTCTAAAATTACACACTTGTTTGTACAAAGCACATAAAAAAATTCATCTTGCTAACCCAACTGTTGATTGTGAGTTCTTCAGAAAAGATTTATCATTCAGCTTGTAAGGATATTGAAGAACTTCAAACAAGCATCAAAAGAAATTTTGTGTCTTTATTGGAATGGTGTTATGCTTAGTACACCAATTTTGATATTCAAATTTCTTTTTTTGTCAGAAATGACACTACATAACTGCAATACTGGTCCAACAATCTTGTCTTTACTTTTAAAGCAAGAAACAGAATAAGAGCATTCAGAAAGCACTAGCAGGCATCAGTTAATCCAAGATACTAGCTTTAGTTCCAAAAAGCACTTGCCAAGACAACCAGATTTTGTTTTTTTTGGATAGTTGAAATTTTTAATAACTAAAATAACATGAGTGTGTAAGCAAGGGTCATGAGACTCTTGTTTTAAATTTACCTTAGAGGTGGTCTCTCTTTTTCTCAAATATGACAGTTTTTGACATTTTTTCCTCCAAGTATAAAAAAGTATGAAATATAAACAAGCTCTTGCATTGTACACATTTGGAAGTATACAATTCAGGCATGATAGAGCTATCTACATACCGTTAAATTCCATCAACTCTTGGATAATCCATTAATATACAGAATATCCAGTCACAGAAAGAACTAAAACCCACTTCTTTTTGTTACACACATATTCAAATATTATCTGAAGTAAAACACTTTTAATCATTTTGGCTTTCTTCTACATTCTTAAGTCGATACATTTATTAAAATATTCCTGTTGAATTATGTTTGGTCTTTTCCTTGTCAAGTCAGTTTGCTATCTTAATATCAGCCATCCAGACAAAACAGGTCATCAGAAAGATGAGCTCTCCCCCAGCTCCCTAACTATTATAACTATGAAGTCAATTTTAAGACATGACCCCAGACACTGGGTTGTGGTGGCAAATACTAGGTCCAGTTTCTCCATAATCCTTTTTGGTGGGGCATACTTGGTAGAACTCAGATGTGGAAGCCAGCATTGATGCCCCAAATCATATTGCATATTGCTGCATGTGGTGTATAATGACTTGCACATCAATAGGCTTGGACTTCAGTCTACCACCACTTAATTCTTCACTTAGTTTCAGCCTAGCATCAACAGTTCTTTTCAAATCTCGTAGTCGACATCCAAAATCCCTGAACATGGTTGAACTCCCAGAGAGGACAATATTCTTATAGAGAAGACATCTGACATCGATGGGACAATTCTGAATTATCTCATCTACTACTTCTGAGATAGGTTGTGTGAAGTCTGGATTAGCAAACTCTGGGTGAAAGAAGATTTCTGGACCCAGGAACCTCTCATAACCAATGTCAATGGAAAATTCTTTTTTTGAGATTGCATTGATTCCAGCATACTGTTTAATACACTTTGACCCATCTGTATCATACTTGTTAAATTCTTTGACTAAATCTGGGCTATAACATTCTTTCACTGCCTTAGCTATTTCCAGGGATTGTTCAGGAGGAATTTCTACTTCTCATTCTCTCAATAACTGCTGAATAAAATATGTTATATCTCTCCCAACAATTGGAATGTGCTTGATGCAGTTGCCAATAACATGCCCTTCAACCACTGGAATGACATGAGTGACACCATCTCCACTGTCTATAACTGTACCAATCAGTGTCCGCTCTCCTACTTGTCTTGATGTCCAAGATGCAGCTAAAGCAAGGACAGCCTGTACAGCTAGGTATAGGCCTGGAACGTTAAAGGTTTCAAACATAATTTCAACAATATACCTGTTTTCTGGTGTATTTAGAGGAGGTTCAGTCAAAAGAAAATAATGATCTTCAAATTCTGCCCTTAGGTATTTAAAGATCACTTGTTCCATAAATCTCTCCATCAAGACCCAATCTTCAACTATAACACAGCAGATTGACCACTTTGTTGCATAAGTTGGCTTTTCTACTGCTTCATCCCCAGTAAAGAAGTCTAAATCATCAACACCCTTCATCACCCTCCTTTATGCTTGATCTCCTACTTTTGCAGATTCCTTAATAGCAATATATGATGGGATGATAAACTGGGGTTCTGTATTTCCAGCATCTCAAAGTTTTGTATACCCGGTGCCACAGTCCACCACACAGGCTGGCAGCTGTCCTGCCATCTTCAGCCTCCTCCTCCTCTTGCTGAAGCCGCTGTCACCACCATCGGGTCCGTGCTGGATGCGGGGAGGACAGGGGGCTGGCGATGGGGGCTATCTAACCATCCACAGCAAGGCTGGCAGCGGTGGGCGGGAGGGAGGGCAGCAGCCTCGGCCAGCGGCTTCCCCAGTTTTTCTCTTTTCCACCAGAATCTTGCACAACATTCTTTCTGTGGTATTCACATATAACATGAGTTAGTACTAGCATCAGTACTCCTCTGGTGGTCAGCTGGTAACTAGTATCGCTACTTGTGGTCACCTCCCCTATCCTTGACACCCTACATATCTCCAGGAGATTACTTTGTCCAGAACCCTTATTTCATCATGTCACTACCTTGCTCCAAATTGTCAATTGCCTAGTTGCCAATGGTAGTATCCCCCAAACTACTTTCCACAGAGCTCTAGTAGTTCTTATCATATGAATAGGAGATTTTGAGAACATAATGTTACTTACAACATCACCCCTTTGAAATGCTAAATTTAAAGTAATATGTATACTAAAATAAGAGAAAGTGGAGAAGAATTGCAGTAAAAATGCTTGAGAAAGGCATGTGGGTCCATAAAAATCTTAACCATACAGTCAATTCAACATTAGAATACATTGCCCCCTTGTCTTATTGCAGTTTCGTCAAATTCCAAACCTGGATTGCTTCCGCTATCCAGTTCTTAAATGGTCTTGGAGGAAGTCAAATAAGTGTTTTAACTGGAACACTTACAGATTGATGTTATCTAATTTCATCTGGGTTATCATCACAGTAAGGCAAGGGAGGCCTTCCTTAAGTCTTCACTTAGAACCAATCCTCATTTTTCTCTAATTGATTCTCAGTCTCTCTCAGGGGCTGTTGTCAACATTTTTTTGTTCAAACCCACTCCCCTACCAATGCATCACTTTCCCCAAAACCCCTCAGAAGAGTACTTAACAGTCATTTACAATTCTCTTACTCAAATTCTCATATTCTTTTTCAATATTTTTTGCTTCATCATTACCAATATAATGTTTGATAACTGTGGTGTTACCTGTGGCTCTGTTGTAGGTCATCTTCTCTATTTTCAGTTATTTAATCAACTTTTATGCATCTAAATATCATTTTAATACTGATGATTCCTCTATCTATATATGCAGTCATAACATCCCTCCTGAGCTCCATCAGCTCATGAGTTGATGATCAGTTACCTAGTAAATATTTTCAAGTGAATGTCCTATAGGAATTTTAAGCCCAACACATCCAGAAACAAATTCATTATACTTTCCTCAAAACTCACCCTTTTTCATAATTACTCTCTCAATCAAGAGCAAAACCATCCTTCTAGTCACGCAGGTTCATACCCTTTGAGTCATCCGTGACTCTTAACTGTTCTTTGGTACACATCACCCGTCAGTTGTCAAGTCTTGTCAATTCTATTTATACAACATCTTTACATTACCCCATTCTCTGTACTTCCATGACTATTATCCTAATTTGGGACTTCATCACTTCTCCCCTTTGCTCCTAATATGTTTCCCTGCCTCAACTCTTCCTCTCCTCCAATCCATCCTCCTGCTAAAGAGGTTTTCCTAAAGCACAGATCCATTACCATGAGGATCCATCACAATCTGCCTTCAATCTTTTTTTCAGCCTTTATTATGTTTTATCCCCCATCATGAACTCTGTGCCCCTTTTGCCCATTTCTCACACTTTCTGTGTCATATATCATAGCTTTTGCAGTCTGTCCCTTATCTTAAGCATGGAGGTCAGTTCACGTATAAATTCCTGATTGTCCCATCTATTCATATCTCTCCTCTCCTCGTCTCAGGAAATCGTATTTATTTTGTATTTACTTGTATGCATACACGTTATTTCCTCCATTAGACTGTAAGTTCCTTGAAGGTAGTTAGTGTTTCATTTTGTCTTTGTATCCCCTGTGCTGAGCACAGTACCTCTTGCAAGGCAGGTGCACATAAATGCTTGCTGATGATCAGATTCCAGCATGAGCTTGATAGAATGATAGGGGGAACCTGTGAGAAAGAGAGCCTAATTGAAGGAATGCCTTCAGCTTGCTTTGAAGTATATGAGCAAATCAACTAGAAAGAAACAGAGGCATCTAGGTGTGGAGAAGAATTCAAGGATAAGATGGTAGTATGTGGATGGATTCTCATGGTAACAAAGATGTATTGTTCATATTGTGTTCAGATTTCCATTACCCCACATGGCATATGCTTTTTGTTCTTGAAGAACCCCCAAAGTCAGCATTTCTTCTCTCTAATTCCAAGCTGTACTTTAAACAACTATAGGCTGGTCAATAAGGAGTCTGTCTCTTAAAACAAGGCAGTTTTTCAGTGATACTCAGCAAACTAATTTGTCCCTTGTTTGCATTTCAAAGATTCTAGGCAGTTCTACTCTTTCCATAATGCCTGAAATGAGTGCTTGAAATAAACCTCGACTCTGTTAAAGATCCAATTTATTTCTCCACTAAGATTATACGGAGTTTTGATTTTAATCCTTTTTATTTTACATTTTAGTATATGGTATTCCAAAATTCCTTTTTCTTATACTAATTGTAGCATAGTCTTGTGTGATCCTAACTATAAAGACTTGGTCCAAGGACTCTCTCTTATTTGTTTCTTGCAGTTGCAGACCTCAAAGCTCTGGATTATAACTATGACATTCCTGAGTGTTTTTACTTTTGTGTTTCTCTCAGGAAGTGATGAGTCAATTCTATTTTTATTTTGTCTTTCAGTTTAAATAGATTTGGTCTTTTTTTTTTTAAGATTTCTTGAAATATGGTATTCAGAGTTTTTGTCTGAAAACGACTTTTCAAGGAGTCTAAAAGTCTTAAACTATCTCTCAGAACAGTAGATCAAGAAGGGCTCCAGGTATGTTTCACCTCACTTATGACTTGACTCACTCTTTCATTTTCTCTTCTTCCTTCTAGCCAGCAGCCTTGAACCTGCTTAGGTATCCTTCCCCTTCTGCCCATAGTTTTAAGCTCCCCTTTGTGCATTTTGTTCCCCTATTAGAATACAATATCTTGAAGGTAGGGAATGTCTTATTTGCTTGTGTTTGTCTTGTTACAGTGGTGACCAGCCCATGGTAACTAATAAATTCTCTCTCTGTCTCTGTCTCTGTCTCTGTCTCTGTCTCTCTCTCTCTCTCTCTCTCTCTCTCTCTCTCTCTCTCTCTCTCTCTCTCTCTCTCTCTCTCTCTCTCTCTCTCCTCTTTCATGTGAGCTTTTCAGCTATACAAAATTATAAATATTGCCCATATATAATATGTGCATATATAAACATTTTCCAACATATAGAAATGTATCCTATTTCCTTAAATGCTTAAAGACAAGGTGTTTAAGGATTCTTTTTCTCTAAACAACCTACGTTTAGGGAGTTGTTGCAAACTACACATGACAAAGACTCACTCATCCCCTAGTAATTTAGGTCTATTACCAGAATGAAATAGGCCACTCACAGGTCATCCAACAATGAATAGAATGAGGTTTACTTAGCCACAGTAGAGAAAGGATGCTCAAGAATATAACACAGTTCAGTTAAATAAGGTCTCCCTCATCTCCATATGGATATGAGTCTGGTCAGCAGAGAATGGTGTAGTGACTGGAGCACATCCTGAGGACATCTACCAATTTGCAGGGTGCCTGATTCCACATGCATGGACTTTTTCACACCTTTAGGTATTCAGGAAGCTACTTAGCCTGAGGAATGTCAGCCTTAGTATACTTGGCCATTCAAGTATTGAGGGAAATTTCCTTGTCATTTGGGGAAAGTATTAGCTTAACCTACCTGGAAGGGGATAGGGAAAGACCTCTTGTAGGTAATGATCCTATTGCAAATTTTGCAGAATACTTCAGGCCCTAATATGTTCTGTGTTCATATTAATTTGTAAAATACTGAACTACAAGATAAAGTCCAAACTTCATTATTTGGTATTCAAGGGATTCCCAGTTTGGTCCCAAATAATGACACCTAATTTCCAACCAACCACCTTCACGTCTTGAAGAAATATCTGTTTTAGGGTGCTTCTCTCCTGACTGGCCTCTTTCATGCTGTAACTTAAGAAAAAGCCTCAGCCATGTCTGCTCATGGGTACCCTTTCCTTCCATTCATCCCTCTCCTCCAAGGTTCTAGAAAAATGAACTATGACAAAATCCTATTTGTCCTATTCTGGATGGAATATCAATCTATTCTCCTATGGTCACCTTCATCATCCTTGTAACTGTCTCAATCAAAGTGCCTTTTCTTGACCATCACTTCTCTTCATGTATTATACTCATTGCCACATCTGTTGCTACTTCATGAGATCTTTCCATTTGACTTGCAGCTGAAACTATGTGTTCTCTTCCTCATCGCAACACGAAGTTTTTGAGAGCAAAGATTATGTCTTTTTTTATTTGTGTCCCTGACATTTAACAAGCTTGATAGATAGTAGGAATTTAAGAAATGCTTGCAGGTTCATTAACTCTTTCATTTATTCAAATCCCATCTTCTTTGTGAAACTTGATCACCCCAGCCCAAGCTGTCTTCTACTTTTCTAAATTTTCATAAAACATTATCAATGTAGCTTATAGGCTCTGGTCTCACTCTTCCAAACTCTGCCAACACTGGCAAGTTGATTACCCAGAAGTCAGTTACTTTTTTTTTTCCCTCAGGGTGCTAGAATCACCCTGATAGACCTGAGGTATCTTTCTAATAATGTCTCTCTCAATACCTAATCTGTTGTGCTCCCATCATTATTGATTATAAGTGACATACACTTATATAACTTCAATTATCATGAATTAACTTTTAAAATGGGTTATTTACAGATAAGGTAGAAGAAGTAAGAGTCCACCTTTCTCCATCACCTTGCTCCCTGTGTAAAGTGAGCTCAAATTTACATAGTTACTAGCAACAGGACCTAGTTGCACCCTCTACCAAGTACATGTCTAGCTTGGCATAGTCAATGGACCAGTCACTCTTTTGCCTTCAGGACATGGTGTATTGGCTGCTGGGTCATATCATTGCTAGGCTGAGTCAAGCAAGTTGCTCTTCAGTGGTGGGTGTTCCCCAGATCAGTGCTTCCCATCTCAGTGTTCCTTCAACACAGTCTCTGGAGCTATTGATAGACTCTATTATGATTTCCAGTTCCTGGAGTTCTGGGGCCTCTAACATTTTGAATTTTACAAGGTTATAACATTCTGTCCATTCTGTCTGTAGTATGACAAAAGGAACCAACTCTGGAGCCAAAAAGCTGGATTTAACTTCTGCCTCTGACATAAACTAACTTTATGATCCTGGGCAAGTCATTTCATATCCAAATGCCCTGAAGTCTTCAAATTACAAGTGAATTATCAATTAGTATGTGTTGGGAGAGTCTCCCAGCAGTGAAATCACAGATTTGAGACCCTTCCTTCTCAAAGCACTAAACTAAAAGATGTCTTGCAGCTGCAGCTGTTTTGTCATGTCAGGATCAAGGAGAGAGAGAGAGAGAGAGAGAGAGAGAGAGAGAGAGAGAGAGAGAGAGAGAGAGAGAGAGAGAGAGCTTTAATGGCTTACCCTAGTTCTAATTTTTTTTTCCAATTTCCCCAGCAATGGATTTGGAACCCTTGGAAAACCAGTTTGTTTTTCAAAATGAGACTTCTGTTACTATTTGATATCATCTTGGGTAAATTTCAGACAATATCAGATATAAACCCTTGAACACAGATTGTATTAATCCCAAGGAACCATTAAAATTTTGATGACTCAAGCTGTTATACTTTGAAAAGATGCACAGAGATTTTAATGTTGTTATTGGAAAATGGAATGTTATTACTATTAAATCATTGTGTACTAAATCATATTCTATTTTAACAGCCTATTTAATGACCCTGCACTTGTCCATTCATCAAGTATGAAGCTGGAGCTATGCTTGGGAAGTTGTGTCATATCCATGGTTCACAGGGACACCAATTTTCATCAGATGGTGGATGGCTGTAGGTCCTAGAATCATACAAGCTCCTGAGCCATGTCAAAACCAAGAGAAATACTACATGGTGCAAAAATGTGAGTTCACAGCATCTTGCTGACCTCAAGGATGACATTCCTTCTCCAGGTCAGCTTTGAAATATCTGTGTACTTCTCTTCCTGAGTTTGCTAAGTGTCATGAATTGAGAATGGATTACTAAGATATCAAAACTATCCCTGAGGAGTAGAGTTTAAGGAACACAGGCAGAGCAAGCAGGACCCAGACCCTTAGGGGAGGAGAAAAAAAGGGAAGAAGGGAATCTGATGTCTTGTTTTGTTTCTAGATTTGGTTATATCAGCTTGAGGTAGAGGAAGAGGGACGTAGGTGAGCAATGGTTTCATTTTTTCCTCTTCCCTAAGTGATGACCCTTTCTTCCTTCAGTTAGCTTCATGTGGGAAAGATTCTAGAGAAAGTGCAGAGCCAGGGGGATGACTGAGGATCCAACAAAGCAATTGGTACAATAGGCAAATATGTTTTCACCTCCTCCAGCCTCCCCTCTCTCTGTTCTTTCCCCTTGTGTTACCTCTTCTCTTCTACCATCCCCTTAAGCCTTCTGCACCTTTGTGTAGTCTTTACTGTCTGCTTTCTTGAAATCTGTTTTCAGAGAAGGATCAAGTAAACACATCACACCAAGATCTAAATGACTGATGAAGTTTTCATTCACTGCATAATTTCATTTTAACTGGAGGACGAACTCTTAAGGTAAAGAAATTAATCTCTAGAGATGGAATTCCAAGCCTCAATGAGCCAATGTTAGAGGTATTTTAAGAATGCAAAGGGGGCTATCCCACTGCCTCATTCCATCACCCAGGTGACCTCCTATTAAGCCAAATGTGTCTATGTTACAAAAGATATTGTGATTGTCAACTGAGAAAGGACAGGTAAAAAAAGTAGATGAAAAAGACAGGTGAAAAAGAAAAAGCACATACTGTGCTTCAGATCTGGGTGACTTGTTTTCAACTCATATATATCCTTTCTGTGTGAATGGATCACATATGAAAAGTGAGACTCTGGAGTTTACAATACTGTATTTTTATTGCTTTTTTGTAAACCAGTCTTGATCTTCTCTTTTTCATTAAGGAATTTATAAGAGAAATTAATCTTCAAGTGGAAAAAAAACATTCAGAGAAGGAAAATTTGCTCAGTATATAGTCTTATGTAAAAAAAAGTTAGTCTTTAGGATATTTGTTGTTTTAGTCACTGCTGATTTAATTAGTACTCAGTGTCTTAAGTTTTGAAATCTCCATTTAATTGATTTTGGAAACTTGCCTGGATCATGTTTTATATTCTTGTCAACCATTTTTAGGCAGTCACTGCTGTGCACCTACTTTTAAAAAGTCCATTACTTTATTTTGTACTGCTAATCACAAGATATTATAGTAACCATAATACATGCAATTAAGTATTACTTAATGCTTCTTGTGTGTTTAATTACATTAAATAATTCTAGTTAGAGATTTGTAAGTAATTTGTTTTGATAAAGTGAGATTTTTCTCTAACATCTGAGTAGTTACTCCACAGGGTAAGCCCTACTGGTCTAAACAACAGCATAGAAGGTCTCTATTGTCCCCCAACCAACGACCCCTCAATTGTACTGGCAACTTTTATTGTTTTTCCATAACTGGTACTTCTGTCTGCTGTCTGCTGAACCATTCATGCTGTCATCCATTTCCCCTGTGACTTATGGAATGTATCTGGCTAGCTAGAGTTAGGAGTAAATTCCATATGTGGCACAGAAAAGATTTTATTTTGTGGATTTTTTAGTTGTTTTGTTTTGTTTGTTTGGATTTGTTTGCTTTTGGTATGAAGCTTAACTAACCAATGTAGGAGTCAAATCTGTGAGATTGGACTCAGTGCCATATTCTCACTTAGTGAGCCATTTAGTTTTCATTTTCCAAGGGCATCAAGTTCTAAAAATGTGATCAACTTAAACAAAATGTGTTACATGCTGAAATGAGAAACAAATATTATATTCTGATGAAATTCAGACATTACATACATCAAATAACAAACATCATTAGAATAGGAAGTTGTGATGGTAGTTTTCTCAGTAAGTCTTATTCTAAATTAACTTACTCAGACATACATGGCTCAGAAACTATCTGCCCTGATCACTCATTGTTTTTCTAGGCTTATCCTGCACCCTTCTTTAGGCTGAACAAACTTTTTGTTGTCATTCTTTCATTGGACCTTAACTTACTTTCTATTAAGTTTCATTATTTTTCAAAAAGGACAATTGCGGTGTTTGAAAATGCCCTAATTTTTACATTGTTGTTTTCATACCCACCATAAGAATGTTAAATGAAAAGGAGTGATATCATTTGGATGTGGTAAAATTAATCTTATGAATAGTCAAAGGCCAGTAGTAATAGAGAAGCACTAGACAGACACAGATAGACAGATAGATAGAGAAATAGATAATAGAACATTTATTTAGTTCACGTTACATGCCAGTCACTTTGTTAAGTACTGGGGCTATAAATACAAGCAAATAAGATGGCTCCTACTCTCAAGGAGCTTCTATTCTAATTCTGTTGTTGGTGCATCATTTTTCAGTCATATCAAACTTTTTGTGACCTTATTTGGGGTTTTCTTGGCAAAGATACTAGAGTGGTTTGCCATTTTCTTCTCTTGCTCATTTTACAGGTGAAGAAACTGAGGCAAACAGAGCTAAGTAACTTGTGCAGGGTCACACAGCTAGTAAGTGTCTGAGGCTAGATTTGAACTCATGAAGATAAGTCTTCCTGACCCTAGACCTGGCACTTTATCCACTTCACCACCTAGCTCCAGTCTATTCTAATAGAAAAAGGCAAAACTAAAGGGAAATGAGTAGAGACAGGAGTTACAGCTTGAGTATGTAGAGCAATCCAGAGGGTGAAGTGAGCTGGGAGTGAAGTGAACACGACAAAGGCTCTTCATGAGGTAGGATTCCAGTCAAAGGCTCAACAATCAAGAGTTTAGACTTGTGGCATAGTGTAATGGACAAAGTGAAGTCAGGAAGACCTGGTTTTGAGTCTCTTTTAACACTTAATAGCTGTGTGACCATAAATAAGCATGATCAATTAACTTCTCTGACCCTCAGCTCTCCACTTATAAAATAAGGATAATAAAATCAATTGTATCTACTTCACAGGGTAGTGAGGATGAAATGAAATCATGAATATAAAATACTTTAAAAACTTTAGAGCCCTGCACAAATGCTAGTCTTTATTATCAAACTAACTTCCCTCATCTTATTTTACATAAGAGAAAATTGAAATCTGGAGAGGTTAATTGATCTGTGCAAGGACCAAATGGCCAAAGCCATAAAAAGCATCCAGGTAACTTGAATCCAAGTCCAATGCTCAGTACATTTCATTATGCTTGTAAGTAGGAAAGGACTAATTCCTCACTAACATCTTACTGGGAAGTTCTGGGTCAAATCTCAAGTCCGTATATTTTCTTAGAAAATACAGTCCTCATTTTTCTCCCTTGTTTAAAAGTATAAGAGACTAACAAGAAAAAGAAAAAATCTCTTACCAGTTTATAAAGGTCATAAGAAAATGGAATAGATATTGTCTGTCACTTGTTATGACTTCTTTCAGAACAAACTGCTATTGAAATGCAATATTACTAATAAAGTTGAGGAAAGTTATCATAAAGATTTTGTATGAGAAGTTTCCAACCTAGAGTATATGCATCTCTAGGGGTTATAAGACTACAGGAGAATATTTGGTAAATAATTCAAGTTCACAAGCATTATTTTTGGAATAGTCCAAATACGTATTTTCTTAATTCTGTTCATTTATTCTGTTAATTTGTGTTTGATAAAAATTTATGTTCTTTCTTATAACTGACCGTATCTTTAGTCAGATAAATGGTAAATAAGTGGGAGATAAGTGGATAGAGTGCTGGAATTAGAGTCAGGAAGATGTGACCATTACTGTTAGAGTGACCCTGGGAGAATCACTTACCCTCCTTCAGCTTCAGTTTCCTCATCTGTAAAATGGGGGTAATAATAATACTTGCCTCAAAGGTTGTTGGGAGGATCACATATAAGAATATATGTGAAATAATTAGAAAACCTCTAAGCACTATGCAAATATCAGATTATTATTATCACAAAATGGTGAATAATGGTACTCTGGCTAAGAATTCCTGTGGTGTAGAGTTTGAACATGTCCTTCCGTTTTAAGCCTCTCATTTCAGAGCACATTGACGTTGAATTCTGACTCTTTTATTTTGTATTGATAGTGCCCTAGCTGTTAATAATTTCACCTGGGGCAGAACAAATTAATTTTTTAAATGGTTGTGGGGAAGCACAGGAAATTGCTTAGGAGGCAGCAATGATTTGGCTAACCTGACCAAAATAAGTGAGTAGAAGCCCTTTCCTTTTGGTATCTCATCTCCCTATACACACTGTTGATGTGAAATCAAAATTAAAAGGAAATACATAAAGAGCTTACATTCTCCCAGGGAAGAAGAGGTGATCAAGTGAAGTACAGATCTGGAGAGACACCACTTTGCCTTCTCATTTCTTGACTAGGGAAGGGGACATAGATGAGCCATCTGTGACAGCCTCAGTGCACATTTGCCCTGTAGGACGGTAATATCACCATAAGTACAAACTCCCAAAACCTTTGTGCTTTAGCAGAGCCTTATAGCCCTTCCACACCAACGGCTTGAAGTTGGACTTCACCCAACAGTATTGAGAGGTAGAGGAATTCTGGAAGCAATGTCAACTTCAGGAGAAAAGGGTAAGATAAGTGGTAGAAAGAAGGAAGGAAAGAAGGAAGGAAGCAAGACTATTAAACCTCTCCTTAGTGTCTGCCAGTCTTGACATCCAGCCATCTATGGCTTTCAGGGACAATAATATAGTTGATAGCCATGATCTTGAGAACACTCCCAACTATACAGCTGACTGTGGTTCCTCATTCATTGTCTCTCTTGAGTGGTTTCAAAGCAGAGCACAGAGGAGTAGATGAGGAAGGGTGGCTTCAGGTGTGGCTCTGCTATTTCTAATCTGCTGAGGTCCCCTTAATGCTTCCTGCTTCCTTTAAATTCAACATCTTCAGCCAAGACTTGGTTTGCTGCCTGATCAAATTATAAGGAAATGTAAGTCAATTTAACTTGGAAGCTAAATTCATTATAACTGACTTTCAAGAAATCCTGCAAGGAATAGTTGAAGGAACTGGTAGAGGTGTTTAATCTGGATTAAAGAAGATATAATAGGAATATAGTAGTTGTTTTCAGATGAAAGAGACTTTAAGCTTCCCACACTTGACTTTAGATGCAGAAATTTAAAAACAAATCTCATCATTAGAATTATCCAAAAGTATAATGAATTCAGGAAGTAGTGTGTTTATTATCGATGGCAATATGAATACCACTTGTTGAAGGGGGTTATGGAGATCCAACATTTCATATGTATTGGATGTGGAATTGAAATACTCAGGTTAAGGTCTAAGTTCTAAAAAATATCATTTGTGCAACTCTGAGAAAGTAATGTCAGCTTTGTGTGTCTTATTGTCCTTCATCTATAAAACTGGGATAATAAAAGTTACATGACTTAGTCCTTGGGGTTATTGTGAAGAGAGTTTGTGATTAATCTTAATATTTTATATAAATGTAAGTTATCATAAGAAGGGATTCTTGTTCATGTACATTTTGGAGAATTTATATTCTGTGATGCCTTCTTATTAAGAGAAGTTAGTATTTCTAAGCTAATAGTAGTTCATACTCATTGGACATTCTATCATTCATCCCTCTCTAAAGGGGAAAATGGCTGACCTTGCTGGAGGGAATCAGTAGAAAGTCTGAATTTAAAAACAAACAAAAAGCACTTCAGTCCTTTCCCATCACAACTTGGAAGTGAGTCCTCAGCTACTCCCTAACCTATTCATTTGTAGTAGTACAAGTCATGCTAAGCACTAGAGCCTCTAGAAACTTGGTATTCAAACTTTGTAAAACAAACAAATAACCAAAGCATGTGGGTGAAATAGATGCCAATGATGATAGAAGCATTTGATGTCTTATCCATGACCTTGGTATTTATGAAACTCAAACAGTAGGAAGGGATAGAACAAGGCACAAGGAAGAGATTTCTTTTTGTTTGACTTCACTTGTTTCTTGTTTCCCTGGTCTTTGGTATTTGGCAGTTCTGTTGACGTGACCCAGACATCAATTGAAACTATGGTTTCTGTATTTTTTCCTCCCAGGTTTTGTAGAGGGCCCTGGATTACCTCAGTAGAAAGATACAGTGACTGTGTTACTCTGGGTCAGACACTGTGCTGAGTAAAGGCCATACGAAGAGATAAATGAAGCAGTTCTAACATCCTAGATGTACATTCTATAGCATGATGCACAGTCAAAAGATATTCTGTGAATATAGGTCCCTGCCTAGGGCTTGTGTCTGAAGTACTACTTCTGGACAAGGTCATGGTGGCAAGAGGCCCAATTTCTGAGAATTTGGTCCTGTGGGAGTTGCAGGTGGTAAGGGATGTGATGTATGAATGCTGTATCTTTGTGGAGAGTTGAAGAGACGTTGCTTTTTTGTGTGGTTAAATGAAGCAGGCATAATAGATGGTACCTCCTCACATGGCAATAGGTTCAGGTTTCAAAATCTAGTCCCCTGTAATAAGGAAGTGTTATTGCATTGTTTTGATGATTCAGAGCAGAGAAGAGGAGATACAATTCCCAATCTTGCCAGAAAAAACAGAAACTTCCAGAATGTGTTCAGTCGTATATCAGTGGCTATCTTCTTGCCAAACCACCTTTGTGACTCTGCTATTGACCTGGAACTTGATCGATGCATTCCAGAATAAGGTACTTCCTGTCAGTACTTGATTCAAAGGCCTTCTGGGACTTGGACAAAAACAAGAAACCAGCATTTTCTAGACCTTGACATTCAGATCCAGCTTTGTAACCACAACACCACCTAGATTCCCTTTAATAAAGTGAGAGATTCCTGACTGAACTGATGTTTTGGGAGATAAACACTTCAGCAATTGAGAGCTCTGAGCTTGGTGAGATATTGGTAATGCTAGAAGCAGGGTCAGCCCAGTTAAGCCCAGTTCTCTCCCCACTCCAAAGGCCTAAGGAAGAAGACTGAAGCCCAAGGTCTAAGAGCTAGGCTATACTCATGGAAAATGTGCCTAAGAGAATAACAGGGAAAACCACCTCCCAAGAAGAAAAAGACCTAGTTCACCTACTGTTTCTGCAACCATGAAAAAATCTGTAATGTGAAAATGAATTATTCCTGGAGCACTGCTTTAGTTTCCTGCATAGTAGGCTCAGGAGAATTGCAATAGTCTATGAGGATCAATGGATGTGTATATTGACTAGAAAGATATCGAAGAAACAGCCAATGAGCAGTGATCCAGAAACAGTGGCCTCCCTGATGTTGCATGAACAGGACACTATCTCTTGGCTCTCTTATCTCTCTCTCTCATTTTCTCTAGTTCTTCCCCATTCTTGGGATGCTTTCTCTGCTCATCTCTACCTTCTGCCTTCTCTGGCTTCCTTTAAGTCCCAACTAAAACCTCATATTCCGTAAGAAATCTTTACCAACCTCTCTTAATTCTAATGCCTTCCCTTTTTACATTATTCCCTATTCATCCTGTTCATAATTTATACATATTTGTTTGCTTGTTGTCTCCCTCGTTAGACTGTGGTCTCCTTGAGGGCAGGGCCCGTCTTTTGACTTTTTTATTTTTATTTTTAATCCCAGTGCTTAGTACAGTGACTGACACATAGTAGTTGTTTAACAAATAAATATTTGTTGACTGACTGACTGATTCTGAAGAACCAAACCATGTTTCAAAGGATTGGTTGCATTAAACCTATTTGGCCCTAAGCAACTGGGAGACTTCCTGAGGCTGGTATAAGCCTCTCCTTGCCTCAGGACCTTCCAGGACAGGAGAATAACTCCTTCTGTAGCTTCACCGATTCCCAAAGTTTTGGGCCATTGGACTGTCATCTGACTTAATTCATGTGGGAACACAAAGAGGTTATGATTGCATTAGGCAAGGTTATGCAGTGCCCATTGGTCTCTGAACACTTAGACAAGTTCCCTTAACCCCACTGTCTTCTGGCCCACTTGACCCCTCATAATCTGATTCAGATTCCTCCCAGGAGAGGGGGTAGTATTAGTTGTTAGAGGACAGGTTGCGCTTTCTGGCCTTACGCTCATCACAGCTAACTCTGGCTGTTTCCTCCAAATTCCACCAGCACAAAAATCTAGTTACAGTTTACCAGTGAACATGCAGGCATCAAACATTAGGGGAAGAGACAGTCATGGAAGAGACTCTACATTGTGACTTAAAGCTTCACCTCCTTTCATTTTAACTAGAATCTTTCTTCCCCTAGCAAAAGTGATGATTTCACAGTACTAAAAAGTCCTTCCTGTCAGTTACTGTAAATAACATTAATTAAGCTAAGAAGATTTGGATTTTGGTGGTATGGTGGTAGATGTCAGTACAAAGAAGAAGGACTATCAGTGTCCCTTTAATAAATCACTATTTGGGGGAACTACCAAAAAAATCGTTGTGGTACAGTACCAGCCTAGTAGTCAGAAAAACTGGAGTCAGATTCTGGCTCTGCTTACAATAGAGTAATGCCTTGGTCATGCCTTGGTCAAATTATTTAAGCTATCTGGGCTTCAATTTTCTTTTCTATGATATGGGGAGCTTAGACAACGTGGTCAAATAGCCTCAAAGGTTTTATTGAACTTTGATTATATCATTTATGATCTTATGTTCCCCAGATGGCTTTCAAAGATTTAATTGTACCCAGAGTTGATATTTCTTTCACTGCAGAAAGAAAGATTGGACCATTTCTATACTTTTATTCTTTTAAGGATAAAACATGCAGAAATCCAGTGATATATTTGTGTATTCCGAGTGGCCATATTACTTTGAAGGGAAGTTGTTTTATCTACACTCTATTGGAAATTAATGAGATTTGTAGGCCCTTTGGAGGTCAAGCACAGAAACAAGCTTAGTCTCTCATAGCCAAAAATCAAGAGCAGAGGGTATTGATAGTTATTCATAATTGCACTAAAGATCTGGAAGTACTTAAGCAATTCCAAGGATCAAATACAACCTCAGATACTTACTAGCTGTTTGACCCAGGTCAGGTCACTTAACCTATTTATCTCAGTTTCATCATTGCAAAATGGTGATATTAAAAGCACCTACCCTCCAGGGCTGTTGTGAGGATCAAATGAGATTATAATTTTAAAGTTCTTAGAACAGTGCTATATAAATGTTAGCTACTACTACTATATTACTAAAGCTAATAGCCCTGCCCTGCTTCAAGTCATGGAAGTCCATAGAAGACAATTTGTGAGGAATCTAATTCATCAACATTCCAGTTCTAATCTGAGATATTTATTCTATAAACTTCTACTTACCAATTACCCTGGATCTATGACTAGCATTATCCACTGACATCATGTTCTATTAATCTTTATAATCCAAATCACCAGCCTTGATACAAACTCCTCCCTTGCTCTACAGCCTCTTTATATACTTTTATCCTTATCCATCTTAGCTTCCTCCTTCATTAGCCTCTTTGCTGTCTTCTGTGTCCTCTGGAATCCTCACATTTTTTTTAATGGCTACCCATCATCTTCGATCATTTCCTCTCACATTTCTTTTATCTCCTGGCATTAACTGAAGCTCAAATTTTCCCTAAATTCCCTAAATATAGCACTTCCCTTGCTACCTTCTCCAGTGCTGGCAACTTCTCTCATTTATCCTAATGACTCACAGAAGCATAAGGAAGACTCCACATATTTCTTGTTTTCCACTGACATTTCATAATCCCCAGTTGTGGACCCAATCTGCCCAGCATTTTTCCCAGTATACAACTTGCCTCTTGCTATATTTTAGGGTCATTTATCTTTGTTTTGTAATATTTATTTATAGATATTCGAACTTGTTTACCAGATTTAGAGATCATATTTCTTAGTACTGTTAAATTTTCCCTGCTTATACTCAAGGTTTTGTTTGGTTTTTAGTTTTCTTACTTCTGAGATTTTTAGTAATTTCAGTTTCCTTCCCCCTTCCCCTTATTTCCTACTATTGCTCACTTTCTGACTCCCTCCCCTCTGATGGTGGTTTGAAAGGATGGATAGTGGTTGGGTCTGGATTTCAAAGCATCTCACCTTTATTTCATGCTGGTAAATCAGCTTAGTTCTCTTCCCATTAGAATGTAAACTCCTTGAAAGTAGGAATATTTTCAGTCTTCACTTCCTCCCTCCAACTTCCAACAATCTGACTTTTCTTCAGATAGTTTTTTGAATTTTAGCTTTCTAAGGTCATCAGTGACTTCCTAATTTCTAAGTTGTTATGGTCTGAGTCTGACACAATTCAGGTTTGATACTGTAACAAAATGAGACATTCAAAAGTTACTCACCAATTGAAAAATGAGATTTACTTAGCCACAGCAAAAGAATATTCAACAAGAAGAGATACTAAGGACATTTTAAATTAATTAAGTTGAGCAAAGCTTGCCTGAATTTCCCAATATAATCAACCAGGCAAAAATCAGACTGCCCCTGAAGCTTCTTGTAGCTGTCATATTCTCAAGTGATTAAGAAATGACAGCAACAAAATGGCAGGAACTCTGAGCCAACGAAGTCTTAAAAGTCTCAACACCTTTTAAAGGAAAAAACACCCTAATTTACATGATGGGGGTAAAAGTTAAGATATTGCTCCTACCATAGAAGCCCAGTGGTTTCCCAGTCATCATTATCTTTGAACTTTATCCAGCACTGACAATATTATTCACTATCTCTTCCTTGATACACTCTACTTCCTTTGCTTCCATGATATGTCTTTGCTTGATCCTTTTCTGTTCTTTCTCATTCTCTGTTATTTCCCTTCTCTCCATTCACGTGACCATTACCTTACTTCAGACCCTCTTAAACTTTCACCTGAACTATTGCATTAGTGTCTCAGTTGTTTTCCTGCTTCCAATCTCTCTCCTGTCTAATCCATGTCCAAATAATTGCTAAATAACAGGTTTGACCACAGCACTTCCTAAGCTCTTGAATCTTCAGTGGCTTCCTTTTGTCTCTACGATAAAATACAAACCCTTCATCTTGGCATTTAAAGCCATTCTTAATCTGACTGTAGCCTACCATTTAAGAGTTATTTCATATTGCTCACCTGAATGCTGTTCTCTAAATATAGAATTACCTCTCCTGACAATGCCCCTCATCCCTGACTCTTAGAATCCTTAACTTCCTTCAAGGCTCAGCTCAAGGGCTACTTTCTTTGGTGTCTTTCTTTGTCTTCCTACTTATTAGAGCTCTATCCTATTTTAAATTGCTGTCTATATATTTTAAAAATCTTTGTATGTGCACCATCCCATTAGAATGTAAACTCGTTATGAACAGTGCCTGTTTCCATTTTCTTTTTATATCTTCAGTTCCTATCAGAGTGCCTCATGTAGGTGTAGGACTGGACTTGTGATTTCATTGGTTTAGGGTAATCCCAGATAAATAAACTCTCTCTACCATAGGCACTTAATTCCTCACCCCACTCTCTGCACCCCTCCACCCTAAAAAAAAAAAAGAAAGCTAAAGAGTTTTATTCCAATGTAGTAAATTGCTGGGGAGGGGAAGTTGCATTTAATCTTCCTCCTCATTGTTCCTTACACTTCTTGGAATTATTCCTCTTTGATCTTACTTTTCTAGCACACACAGTAAAGCAAACGTGCTGCACAGAGTCCAGGTACACAATGGACAGGATGCTCAACACCTGCTTTCGAACACTGAGTGGATTGATTTTCACAGAATTCAGTCTATAGACATTACTTTAGGCAGGAGTGTCCTGAGAACCAGTTCTCCAAATATGACACAATTTAAATTTTAATCTGTATTATTATCATTGTCTCAAGGCCAGGTAATCATCAAAATAGTAAATCAAGCCTCCCCATATAGTATTTGAATGGTGATGGATAGAGTGCTGGGCCTGGAGTTAGAAAGACTTACCTTCCTGAGCTCATATCTGATTCAGACATTTACTAGCCATCTGACCCTGTGCTAGTCACTTAACCCTGTTTGCCTCAATTTTCTCATCTGTAAAATAGCTGGAGAAGGAAATGGCAAACAACTCTACAGTCTTTGAGAAGAAAACCTCAAATGGGATCATGAGAAGTTCGACATGATTAAAAACCAACACAAACATTTCTATGGTGATTACCATGTGCCAGGGATTATACTGAGCACTTTACAGTTGTTATGTCATTTGTTCCTCACAACAACCCCAGCAGGTAGATTATCTGCTTGCTCTTTTCCCCCCAATTGTTAAACATTGATTTTTTCTTCTTCCCGTCTTAGTACCCTACTCCCCACCACCAACCCTTGCAACAAATAAACATAGTGAAAAAAATGCCATTTTTGGCCATGTTAAAAAATGTTGTGTCATTCTGTATGTTAGTCTATCTCCTCTGATAGCAGGAATAGAACTACTCTGATATGAGGGGTAGTATTCTTAGTTGTTGGTCCTTTGGGATCATGATTGATCATTGTGCTGATAAGAATTCTTATGTCTATAAAAATTATTCATTTTCTCAATGTCAACGTTGTAGTAGAAATTGTTCGCCTTGTTCTGATTATTTCACTTGCATCCATTCAAAGTGGTCTTCCCAGGTTTCTCTGAAGCTGTCTCTTTAATCTTAATGGCACAATATTATTTATGACATTTATAGACCATAATTTGTTCAACTTTTTTTCAGTTGATGTCATCTACTTTCCTTTGAGGAGCAGCACCAGGCCTGGAGTCAGAAAGATACATCTTCCTGAGTTCAAATCCAGCCTCAGTATGACCCTGGGTAAGTTACTTAACCCTATTTCTCTCAGTTTTTTCATCTGTAAAATGAACTGGAGTAGGAAATGGAAAACCACTCAGATCTTTACCAAAGAGAATCTCAAATGGGATCACACATATTTGGATACAACTGAAAAATTATTAAACAAAACTTTTCCTTAAAGGCCTTTGGTGTTCAGAAATCCATTACTAAAATTCAAGTGATCCAGAAAGAGGAAGTAGTTCAAGACTTTTCAGTGCTTTTCTGCCCATACTTCAACAAGATGAAGATGTTGAATGAGTCGGGCCTAGGATCAATCAATCAGTGGAGAATGTGCCAGGTGGAGAACAAAGTTTCCAAAAAGAAATGAACCTGATGTTATGCTACTGCCAGTCCCGGGATCTGGTTTGATAATCATTCTTTTTTTTTTAAACAGAGACAACTGTTTACCTTGTGAGTATCTTATTCTGTGTCCATTGTATTTTTTTTTTTTTGTCATTCTACTGTAGACCTTAGACCTTTTCCTTTAGATATTGATATACAGTTTGACCACTGGTAGTGTTATCCTCCTGACAACAACTATTTGTTTTTTGAAAAGGTGAAAAGGGAATGACCTTTCCTGGTGGAAGAGATTCAAACCCTTTGCATAACAAAAGGAGTGAATATCAATGATATGTGCAAGGATGATCACATAGATTAAAGAAAGGTTTAGAAGGCCTAAGACATGGATCATAAATTCTGTCTCTTCTACTTGACACTCACTAGCTGTGTGACCTTGGCCAAGTCACTTAACCTCAACTGCCTCATCCTGGGACATCTGCAGTCATCCTGATGAATATCTGGTCACTGGATTCAGATGGCTCTGGAGGAGAAGTGAGGCTGGTGACCTGCACAGCCCTCCCTCACTCAAAACAAAGTCAAGTGCGAGTCATGTCATTATTTCTCTGATGGCATGGTCTTCTTCGCAATGAAGGACAAATGCACACACACACACCTGTGAAAACATTGACTCTTTATTAAGGGGTGTGACAATAGTTGTTACATTGTATCTCCTGTGTTTATACAAATGCAGGTGTAATGATAATGGTTCCCCTTCTTTAATTAGTGTTACCTTCAAGTTGACCAGTGTTGGGATATTAAATTCCTAGTCAACTCTTCCTTGGGTCTATGATTGAGTGATTCATGCTCCTTATGCTGCGAATAATTTGCACCAGCACTCACTCTCCAGTTTGCACAAATATTAGGCCTTTGGTCCTGAGTGATATCCATTGTAGGCATTTCTCTGCTGGTGAAGGCTGCAATATCTTTCTCCACAAAGCCCAGATCTCAGCAGTGTTGGAAATCACCGAAATAAGAGGGTCCTTGTGCGCAAGAAATGACACTTTATTTCAGTATAAATATGTCTGCCTAAATCATTAACATTTCAGTGTTCCCTGGTGGTGTGTCTCTTGGTTCATGATGCCTAAAACAAAACAAAACAAAACAACACTTCCAAACCCACCTCCCCAACCCGCCCCCCCCCCCCCCCCCCCCCACACACACACACAATGGCTTGAGTGATACTGCTGAATTAGTTAGGCTCTGAATTTTGCAAGAATAGGTGGAGGGCACTAAAGACAAAATTCACCCACTACACAATTTTGTTTAGGGTTAGCCCTGACTAAACCAAAGGCTCGGGTTGCAAATCCAGCCACCTAACTCTTGGGTTTAGATTTATGGACACTACTTTCTTAACTAATATCTTAGAGTACTACTTTTGTTAGTTTTAACACACAACCTATTTTCATGAAGAATAATGAAGGAAAATTAAGGATCATGTCTTATCACTACAGATAAAAATGCATGCTTTGAAAAAGGCAACGAAAGGATAAATAAATCACTTTTAAGACTTTACTCTTAAGGAATTTAGCAAGAGATATAAGACATTTATTATAATCATATAATAAAATTGAATGTAAGTACATACAAGCAATATAAATTAGGTGATCTAAAATTCCTAGATGGCAGAAATTATTTGTAATAAAGGGAGACCAGGGAAAAAGCTTCAATGGAGGATATGACTTTTAAGAAAGGTTTTAAAGTATTAAATACTATAATATGATATATTCTTGTGGTGATTATTGTTTTTTGTCATTATCTTCCTCTTTTTCAAGGAAGAGAATGACAGTATCATTGCCATGTGATGATGAGGGAATGAGACTTCAAGTTTATGAAATGATATGAATAATAGTGAAGAAGCTAAAAAGTAGAGGGCTTGTTTATGGGAAATTAAGTTAACCAGTTGGTTCAAGTGTGGAATGCAAGAAGACAAGTTATGTTAGGTAAGACTGCAAAGGTAGTTTGAAATTTGATTAGAGAGGGGCTTTAATGCATGGCTAAAAGTTTTGTATTTGATGTGGTAGGCTGTGTGGAGTTCTTGAAGATTTGCAAATGAGAATGACATGAACGTATTAGGGAGATTTTTCTGGTGGTAATGTGTAGGATAAGTTGGAGGTGGAAGAAACTGGAAGCTGGCAGATTGGTTACAAGACTTTTGCAATAGTTGAAGCAAGAGATAATGAGGCCTAAGTTAGGGTGGAGGTAGTGGGAATAGAAAGGAGGAGGCTGATTCAAGAGATAGCCCAGGGGTTGTATTACTATTTGGCACAGCAGAGTCTCATTTGTTATTGGAATTAACCAGACAAATCACTCCATCAGCTTAGAACATCCATGCACAACCACCCACAGCACTGAGAGAGAGTCATCAATCTGTCAGTCCTTTCTGTGGCTGGGCCAGCTGTGCTTTATCCCTAGTTTGGTAATTCTGTGGAAAATCTTAGCAATCTAATGCAAGTACTTTGAGATTCTGAAGGTATTGTAGCTATTTTCCATTCCTGTCTTTCAGATCTTTTTTTGGCCTGTTACATAGGCATTGTCCTACCTGTTACGTAACCAGGGAGTCCAGTCTTATGTGGAATCCTTTTGAACTCTCCCATAGTTGGTTAGTACTCTTAGGAGAGTTTCATCTAAGAGTTAACCCAGATTCAGCGAAGCTTCATTCTGGCCTACAAGAGTAAGTGAGCTATGCACATATCACACACACACCCATACACAAGTATACACATACTATAAACACACACACACACAGAGCTATACACATTACATGTCCATCATCCAAAGACTTGTCTGACATGCTCATGCATATGTCATTGACATATTATTCCTTATTTCTTAATATTAACTGTTAATTATTAAATTGAGCCTCATCTTTTGATCAATTAATCTTTGGGAAACATCTTCAACTAATCAATAACAAATAATTTTTGAATAGTTACTCTGTGTAAAGCATTGTACTAGGTGCTAACTTCTTTCCTGATCTTTTCTTATTCCAACTTCATTAGAAAATCAATCTACCTGTCCCCTGAAGCTCATCACTTATTTCCTTCTGACTGGAACTTGCATATCTACAGAAGATTTCAGATAATAAATTAAATTTAGGAATATCCTTAGTTTCTCTTTCATTGAAGCCTACTGCATAGCACAATTCCTGGTATATAGTAGGTGCTCAATAAATACCTGCTGACTTCAACTCATAGTGTTTATGAAAAATATAATTGTCCATTGATCTCACTTTTTAATTACATTGACTGGCTTATGTAAAACAAATGCTGTAAATGAGAATGATCTAATTCACTGGGAAATTCTTCTATGGTGTAATCCCTACCTTTCAATAAATCAATATCCTTCTGACTACATTATGACTATTGACTAAAAAAAAATTAATCCTGTTTTTTTTCATATCCAAATTGATTCCTTATTGATAGCATTGAACCACAACTGTGCTGAGGACAGTAGGCAGAGATCCATAGACTGAATTTGATCCATTCAAGAGAAATACAGGCAGATTTCAAAGTCACAATATTAGACATTTCTCCCACATTTTTCCTTTATCAAAAACATTTATAATCAAGTTCACATTGATCCAAAAATTGCATTCTCCTTCCACTCCTCATTTCTCCCCCAAAAGTTGTACACCTAAAAGTAGCGCGATTGTTCTCCATGTTTTGGATGAATCATTCCCAACTCCAGCCAGAGAGAATGCTCTGTTGTAACTGAACCATTAAGTGATAAGTGTTTTTAAAGCCAGAGGTTATGCGTTCTATTTCAGACTTTGGATGAGAATCAGCGTCTATGAGTGTCTCATATTGAAAGGAACTCTAGACTGGCTTTCCTCATGTGATCCTAGTTTACAAAACCTTCTTCAGAATCCATGAGTCCTTATATTTCCTAAATGAAATCTGGACTGAAATCTATGAACTTGACCTACTTTTATTGAATGCCATGACTTTAACTATCCCAACTTTGAGCATTCACACTGGCACTTTTATGTAGATGAAATTTGAATTTTCTTCTCCCTCCATTTGAAGTTTATTCCTTTTATTCTGAAAGCAGTTTCTTCAAATGTAATTAACTGGGATGATTCCTTGAAGTCAAATACTATTTTATTTAAGATATTAGCAACATAAGACCCGAAGCCAATACTGTACTATGCTTGGTATATCCTTTCAATGAATTCCCGCCCTCCCAAAACACCAACCCCCCCCCCCCAAATCAAACAAAAAACGAAACAATAATTCTGCTACATATTTCCTTTTACCTTGACTCAAACATTTCTGGAGATTCATTAAAAATCCAACATGCTGTAATAGATGAAAGCCTTCTCCCTCCCCCTACCACACATAGAGAAGTGTCACCCTTTTGGATTTTCTCCATTAAGCCCCTATTAGATTTCAGGAGAGTTAATATCTTACGTTTCACCTGTGCTGGTGTATTTGCTTTATATCCTTGTAAATTTATACAGCTGGGAAGCATACATTCGGAGGGAGCTGTAGGCTGTTCGCTCCATGATACTGTTATTGTTTTGTCTATCAGTACAAGTTTGCATGTTAAATATGCCAGCAGCATGATGGTTTTCTTTCTTTTTTTTAAGACCCTTGAAGTTTTCTTGGATTTTACTTTTACTTGGAGTTTACTTTTTCTCAGAATGACTCTTCTAAGCAATGGAATATTAGGTACTTGTGTATATAGGGGAGGGGTTGTCTACATGGTATAAGCAGTTTCTTTAGAATGAGAGAGAAGTTGGAGGAAAAAGACACATAAAATTCAGCCTAGGTAAGCAATAGATAGGTGCTTTTGTCAGCACAGCATGATAAATGAAAGGGCCCCAGTGGCCCTCTTATTTGTTTAGGCCTCCTGTTTCTGCAGCAACTCTGCACAAAACTAGCATTGAAGTATCTACCACTAAAACATAACATAACCTAACAATGATCAGCCCACAGGGCATTTCCAAGAGAAGGCTAGATTGTTCTGCCGGGGAAGTACCCTAGCTCTCGATGTCCTGAGACATAAAGAAAAGCATGGATTGCGGAAGACTTTCCAGTACATTAGTCGTATTTGAAAGGAACTGACCACTCTTACATTAATATTGCCTTGTCCTCCAGAGCGACATATGGGAAAACACTGTGTGAGCCTGTCTGCAGATTTCTTGTTTCTTCTTTCTCATCTTGAGACCAAGAGAGCTGAAGCAAGAAACAGGATCGGACTCAGGAGTCCTGGGTCTGAGAGGGTTTTGTATATTCTTTTGTAGCTCCTTCAGTCCTATGCTATGCAGATGACTGAGCAATTCCAGTCCTTGTTTGTTTTGTATGTGTGTGTGCACTATTTGTAAAACCACTACAGAATGTTTACCTTGCGAACTGCAGTGACATTAAACATTTTGTACAGCACCTAGGCCATTTGTCGTTAAGCAATTCTCAGCTAATGGCTTTAAAGTGCTCTTACTATTGTGACTTCAGAGGATATTTCAGTGCCATCAAAAAGACTGCTCTTTACGCTGCATTGAATTCATTTATTCGCGTGTTATATTTTAAGCAAAGACAAACAGAGCAGTCAATTTGGTAAATGTAAATGAAACATCTGTGAAAACGTCCCTTGTGAGAATTCTTGGGGATGAAGAGCACGAAACTACTTATATGCATATAATCATTTTGCTTCTTCGATGTTCAGTCATGTCCAACTCTTCATGACCCCATCTGGGGTTTTCTTGGCAAATATAGTGGAGCAGTTTGCCTTTTCCAGGTCATTTTACCAATGAGGATAGTGAGGCAAAGTGGGTTAAGTGTCTTGCCCAGGGTCACAAAACAAGTAAGAGGCTAAGGCCAGATTTGAACTCAGGAAGATGGGTCTTCCTTATTTCCGGCTGGGTACTCTATCCGCTGTGCTACCTAGCTGCCCAGTTTTGGTCCTCATTATACTATATAGCTGAAGTAAGTTACAGTACTCTAAAGGTTTTTAAATTAACTTTTCTCTAATGATGTCTTTCGTTACACTGTTTATGTAAGTTCAAATTATGTTGAATGATGATGATACTTTGCATTTGTGCAGTGTTTGAAATTTTGGGAAATTTTTTGAAATTGAATGATGATGATACTTTGCATTTGTGCAGTGTTTGAAATTTTGGGAAATTTTTTGAAATTTGGAAAAGTCCTTACTCATTTATGTGAATTCATGTTTACCAGGAGGGTGAAGAAATGGAAAGAATATTGGATTTTTAAAACTTGCATTTGAGTCAACTTTGATTTTCTGTGTGACTTTGGACAAGTCACCTCTCTTCACTGTTGTGATATGTAAAATAGGACTAACAATACCTACTTTGTCAAATTTACAAAGTTATTATGAGGATAAAATGCAAAAATGTTAATGAATAGAGACTTAGTAAAGTAGCACAATTTAAAATAAATTCACAAAAAGTTGTTAGTATTTTTGTGTAGCTATGACAAAAACCACATGAAATGGCATTTATAATAACAATAGAATGTATGAAATAGCTGGGAATCAGCCTACTGATGTATACCCCAAATTTATGTAGGTAAATTGCAAAATATTCTTTACCAAGTGAAGAAATGAAAATATCTAGTGGGCTATTCATTGTTGGGCTTTACCAATATAATAAAAAAATTATGACGCTAAGTAAATTAATTTATAGCTTCCATGTATAACAAGCAAACTACCAAAGGATCACTTCACAGAAACAAGAAAAATAATAAGAAAATTCATTTAGAAGGATATAATATCTAGAATTTGAAGTGAAATAATGGAGGGAAGCAAAAATGAAAGGGGAATGGCCCCCTTTTATTTTTAAATTGTGAAGTAAAGCATTAAATAAAATGAGCATTTTTATTTTACAAAGGTTCCCAAAGTGAACAATACTGTGTCCTGGAGGGTGCTGGAATGATGGGGTGGTGATGATTGTAGCCTTGGGTGCAACTGGAAGGCATTGAATAAAAATAAGGGGATGGTGGAAGCATAAGGAAAAAAGAGAAGAGAAATTTTGAAAAACCATTCATACATGTTTCATCTTTTGTATAGTCGTTAAAGTCATAGTGATTATATTATTTTCCAAATAAATGCACAAAATGCAAGTTATAGTCTGCCCACAGGTCTTAACAAGCAAGTGTTGGCAGGCGGGTATGTCATACATTGTTGGGAAGTCCAGCATGCATTGGCAAGAATATTTGCATGTAATAACTTGCTTACAGTAAGATACCATATGGTTATATGACACAATATTGAACCATCAAAATTTCAGTGCAGGACGAAAGCACAAATTTACAATAAATTTTTACATTTAATATGCACCATAAAAATAACATTTTTTGAAATGATACAGTTTTAAAGGGTTAAGGAAAGAAGATTTCCAGGGGGACACTGAGTAATTTTTTTAAAAGAGGGCAGTAGGCCAAAGGAAAGAAAACATTAATAAAAGAGATGAAACTAATTTTGTTAAAGAAAAGGAAGAGGAAAATCTACAATTTAGAACATGAAATTCTGAATCTTCGTTAGACAGACCTTTCTTTTCTTTTAAAATATGTAACAAATTCAATGTCTAAATTTTAAAGCTATCCTTTTGGCTTTCTTTCTGTTGCCTTCTAATTTTTGTTCATTTCTTTTGTTTGGGATTTCTATGCCTATCCTCATATTTCTTTCATCTCCCTCTTGTCCCAATTGACAAAAGAAAAGAAAAGAAAAATCCTTGTAGTAAATATGCATAGTCAAGTGAAAGGAATTACCACAATGACCATGTACAAAAATGAACGTCTCATTTTGTATCTTAAGTCTGTCATTTCTCTGGCAGGAAGTGAGTAGCATGTTTTTTCATCATCTTAATCATGATGTGTAATTGTATTGATGATATTTCTTAAGTCTTTCAGAGTTCTTGTTCTTTATATTGTTGTTATTGTAGGAATTATTTTTATGGTTCTACTCACTTCAAGCTTTATCAGTTCATACAAATCCTCTGGAGTTTCTTTAAAACTATCCTTTCAACATTTTTACATCATAATAGAATTCTATTACTTTCATATGGCATGTTGTTTAGTCATTCCCTAATTGATGGATACCACCTAGAATTTCAGTTCTTTTCCACTGTAAAAAAAATTGCTACAAATATATTTGTACGTATTAGCCCTTTTGATCTTTCTTTGATCTCTTTGAAGTCTAGGGCTGATATTAATATCACTGAGTTAAAGGTTTTCTATAGGTTAGTACATTTGGGGGCATAGTTCCAAATCAATATTCAGAGTTTCTGGACCAATTCACAGTTCCACCAAAAGTGCATTAGTCTGCCTGCTTTCCCAACTCCTCTCCAGCAATTTAATTGTGATTTTTTTCTTTTTGTTGTATTCTTTATCAGTCTCATGTGTGTGAGGTGGAACACCAAAATTGCTTCAAGTTTCATTTCCTTAATCACTAATATTTGAAGCCTTTTAAAATACTTGATTGCTGATAGTTTAGTTTTCTTCCTTGAAAAACTATTGCTTCATATCCTTTGACCCTTTAGAAATTGGACAAAGGCTCTTAAAATTTGAATCAATTCCTGATGTACCTTAGAAATCAGACTTTATCAGAGAAATGTTCTGCAAATACAGCTTTCCCAGTTAAAAAAAAAGTTACTTTTCTAAAGTGTATTTCTTCTGTTTTCCCAAAAAACTTTTAAATCATATGTAATCAAAACTATCCATTTTATGTTCTGGAAGATCTCTATCACTTGTGTGGTCATGAACTTTTCCTTACCCATAGATCTGAAACTACAGGTTTTCCTTACTCCTCTACTTTGCTTGTGTTGTGATCTTTTATATTTTAGTGATATATCTGTTTGGAACTTGTCTTGCTATATATAGAGTAAAATATTGGTATATATCTAATTTATACCATATTGCTTCCCAATTTTCCCAGCATTGTTTTTATTTTTTAATTTATTTTTTATTTAATTTTTATTTACTCCTTACCCCAGTACTTGGAAGCTAAATGGCATAATGGATAGGTTGCCACTCCTGAAGTCGGTAGTACTCATCTTCCCAAGTTCAAATCTGCCACCAGATACTTACTAGTTGTGTGATCCTGGGCAAGTACTTAGTTCATTTAATATATTTTAAATTTTTATTTGTTTGTTCTTAGTTTTCAGCATTCCCTCCTATAAGATTTTGATTTCTAAATTTTCTCCCCCTCCTTCCACTCCCCCCTCCTTAAGACAGCAAGCAACCTGATATAAACTATATATTTACAATCATATTAAACATATTTTGACATTGGTCATGTTTTAAAGAAAAATTAGAATCAAAGGGAAAGGCCATGAAAAAGAAGAAATGAAAGAGAGAGAGAGAAAGAGAGACAGAGACAGAGAGAAAGAAAGAGAGAGAGAGAGAGACAGAGAAAGAGAGAGACAGAGAGGATATTTGTTTCAATCTGCATTCAGACTCCATAGTTCTTTCTCTGAATGGGGATAGCATTTTCCATCAGGAGGCTTTTGGAATTGTTTTAGATGCTTATACTGCTGAGAAGAGGTAAGTTTGCCAAGGCTGGTCATTGCACAGTTTTGCTGTTACTGTGTGCAATATTCTCCTGGTTCTGCTCATTTATATCAATATTAGTCCATGTCTTTCCAGGTTTCTTTTGAAGTCCACCTACTCATCATTTCTTATGGAACAATAATATTCCATTACATTCATATACCACAACTTCTTCAGCTATTTCCCAACTGATGGGCATTCCCGCAATTTCCTATTCTTGGCCACCACAAAAAGAACTGCTATAAATATATTTGTACAGTCAATCCTTTCCCCATTTTTAAGATATCTTTGGGATAGAGACCTAGAAGTAGTATTGTTGAGTAAAAGAGTATGTGCAGTTTTATAGACCTTTGGGCATAGTTCCAAATTGCTCTCCAGAATGGTTGGATTGGTTCACAGCTCCACCAACAATGCATCGATGTTTGAATTTTCCCACATCTTCTCCAACCAACATTTCTCATTTTCCTGTTTAATGTTAGCCAATGTGATAGGTGTGATATGGTGCCTCAGAATTGTTTAATTTGCATTTCTCTAATTGATAGTGATTTAGAGCAATTCCATATGCCTATAGATTGCTTTAGTTTCTCCATCTGAAATTAGTTCATTTAATTTAGTATTGAATATATCTAATCTGTTCTACTGCTAAACCTGTAATTTTGATTTTACTACTTTATAATGTTTCAGACCTGGTTCAGGTTGGCTCACTTCATACTTTTAAAAAATTTTCTTGAAGTTCTTGTTTTCTTATTTCTCCACTAATTCCATCATATTTTTTCCTGCTATATAGAGTAATCCTTTGGTAGTTTGACTTATATGAACTGAAATTAATAAATTATTTTTGGTAGCATTACCATTTGTATTATATTTGCCAACATACCATGAACAATGAATATTTCTTCCTTTATTTAGGTCTATTTCTGTAATGGGTGTTTTACACGTGTATTCATATAGTTCCAGTATATATTTTGTAGATAGACTATCAAGTACTTTTATGTTCTCCAGTAGTTTTGATAGATATTTCTGTACCTTGTCCTTTTGGTTTTGTGAAAAGTACACAGAAATTCTTATGATTTATGTGAAATTGCTTCTATCCTGCATCTTTGCCAAAGTTATTTCAATTTGTTTTTATAGTTAACATGACAAGGATACGAGACAAGGGTATAATGACACTTAGCTTCTCTGGGCATGCCCTCCACCTCCTCTCCATATGGATAATTATCTAGTCATCAGGACTGGACATGAAAAGGGACATGGTGGGTTCCTTAGTCTTCAGAAACCTGTCAAGTCTGAGTGACCTCCTCCTGGCCATTGCTGGCCCTAATTTTTTTTTAATTCATCTTTTCATTTGCACAAAAGTGATACTTTTGTATCCTCTGTGCATATGCTTATTTCCTCAGTTTCTTCCCTCCCTCTCTCCTTCCTTTCTTCCTTCCTCCCTACCTTCCTTCCTTCCTTCCTTCCATCCATTCATCATGTTGTAAAAGCATTTCTAGTATTGTATCAAATATTACTCTGATGATAAACAGCCTTGTTTTTCCTCTCATCCTAATGGAAAGGTTTCTATTTTATCTCATGACATAAAATTATGATTCTTTGTTTTAGATTGATACCATTATCAAATAGATATTATTTATGATATTAAGGAAAAGTCCATTTATTTGGATGTTTTTAAATGTATTCAAACAGATATGGGTGCCATACTTTATTAAAAGTTTTTTTTTCTGTGTATCCTGGTGGTAAAGAAGAGACAGATGAAACTGGAAGGTAATACTATAACAACACTGGAATTAACAAATACAATTAAGACCAAAATTGAAAAAACCTTATAAAATAGATGAAACTAATTTTATTAAAGAAAAGGAAGAGGCAAATCAAATTACCAGTACCAAAAATGAAAAAGAAATTTACCACAAATGACAAATTAAAAAAACATAAAATAATAAAAAAACTATTTTATACAACTATATTCCAATAAAAATGACAGCCTAAATGAAATGACAGAATATTCATAAAAATATAAATTGCCTAGAACCAAAAATGCTGAACTTAAAGAACCCAGTTTAAGAAAAAGAAATTGAACTGACCACAGATGAACTCCTTAAAGGGGGAAAAAGCAAACAATACAAGAAGGATTTACAAAATTTTATCAAATATTTAAGAATAATTTCAATATATAAACTGCTTATAGAAATAGGCTCAAAACTCAAGTCCCCATTCCTAAATGTTCTCTCCAATATCTATTGTCAGTGATTTTATGCCAGTGTCATTTAACTATGTCATATAAATTAACTTTTACAGAGATGTTTAGTGAGAAGACAGATGAACAAAAGTGCAAACCTTTCCTTCCAATATCCAGGGTCATACATTTTCTATACTTGCTCAGCTTCTAGGAAGAACAGATTTAAACGTTAAACAGCTTCTGCAAAGCATTCGTCCCTCCAAGTTTACTTTTGAATGTTACATAGCCAAAGGATGTTCCATTCCTCCTTGGTGGACTTAATTCCACTGCTAGACTGAGTCAAGCAGGTGGCTTGGGACTTAACTCCTTCTATGCTCCACTGTTTGCAACTTCAGCATGACAGGTGAGTTAACCTCTGTTAGTTCAATATTCTGGCTTTTCAAAGCTTATAAGATCAGAGCCTAGTCTGTTCTGTCTTTAGTACTCCTTCACCTAAGACAGTAAAGATAGATACAACAGAGACAGAAGCAACAGTAGGGCCATGTGTTCTTGGTTTCATATCAATCCCTCATTTGATGGCTCTCTCTCTGTCTCTCTTTCTGTCTGTCTGTCTGTCTCTCTCTCCATCTCTCTTCCTCTTCCTCTCTCCCTTTCCTTCCATCCCCCTTCATGTTCCTTGCCTCTTCACTCAAAAGCAACCAAGTAAGAAAGCAAGAGGGATCATTTTGGTTTGTTAGTATATTGTTAGTGCATACCCATGCTCTCTGCCTTGGCTAGGAGCTAGCAAATAATGATGCACATGCTTGGAAGATGGAGCTCCAAATGACCAATTCCCCAATACATTTATTTTAACTTTACAGATGAGGACACTGAGGTCTACAGTGAATATGTCTGAGGTCAGTATGAGTAACAGGGAAAGTTAGTGTTTCTTCAGGCCACTGAGGGCAGATACATTTGGAAGAAAATATATCTCTTCTCCATATAATATGTGGATATGTGTTTAAGAAACACTCTCTTTTGCTCTTCCTTTCTGATTTTTAAAAAATTGAACTATAAATGTCTTAGACCCAAGGTCCATGTGTTCTTTATGTTTATCCCACACAACCATAATAATACTATATATTATATAACAACTTACATGTAACATATGCATGCATGTATATTCACATGGATGCAAAATTTTATGTATATGTACACACACACACACACACACACACACACACACACACAAACAATTTTACATCTCCAGAACTGGAAAGGATCTCACAGGCCAATGCTTCCAATCCCCTTACTGTACAGATGAGGAAATCAAGACCCAGGGAAGTTAAAGGAGTTGCTTAGAATGGTGTAGGTAATAAGTACCAAAGATAGGATTCGAGCTCAGGGAGGACCTCTGACACCAGGGCAGTGTTCTTTCCGACATAATTCTATTCCCTATAGGTCATTAGGGTTGCCAAGTAATTTTATATATGTCATCTAATTCAACCTTAATAATCCTATGAGGTAAGTGGTACAGATATTTTTATGGCCTTTTCACACATGGAGAAACTGATACTGATACTGTGCAATGCCATACAACTAGTAAATAGCAGAGCAGAAGTTTGAACTGAGATAATGTACGTGTGTGTGTGTTTGCATGTGTATGTGTACAAACTTCATTTTTTCTGACTGTTCTAAGCTCCGCCCCCCATGCCTATTATCTGTAGCTGCTAGAGGAATTATAACTAAAGTGTAAATAAAAATAAAAATGGACGTGGAGCCATGATGGCCAAGAAAAGGCAGCAACTCACCTGAGCTCTCCCCCAAACCCCTCCTGATGTTCTAAAACCAAAAGGTAAAATAGAAATTGAAAGAATTCACAAAACACCTACTGAAAGAGATCCCAAAAGGAAAACTCCCAGGAATATTGTAGTCTAATTCCAGAGCTAGAAGGTCAAGAAGAGAATATTGCAGCAGCCAGAAAGAAACAATTCAAATATTGTGTAACCACATCCAGAATAACACAAAATTTAGCAGCTTCTATATTAAGGGATAAGAGGGCTTGGAATATTATATTCTGGAGAGCAAAGGAGTTAGGATTATACCCAAGAATAACTTACCAGCCAAAGTGAGTGTAATCTTTCAGAGGTAAAAATTAATCTTCACTGAAATAGAGAACTTTCAATCATTCTCTATGAAAAGATCAGAGCCGAATAGAAAATTTGACCTTCAAATACAAGACTCAAGAGAAGCAAAAAAGGTAAATAGGAAAGGGAAATCATAAAGACTTAATAAGGTTAAACTGTTTGCATTCCCACATGGAAAGATGATATATGTAACTCATAAAAACTTTCTCATTATTAGGGCAATTAGGAATATATGTATAGATAGAAGGAACAAGGATGAGTTGATTATGAAGGAATGGTATCTAAAAAAAAATTAAGGGGTGAGACAGAGGAAAGCACTGAGAGAAAGGCAAAGGAAGGGGTAGAATGGGGTAAATTATCTGACATAAAAGAGGCAAGAGAAAAGCTTTTATAGTAAAGGGGAAGATGGAGGATGTGGGGAAGGGGAGTGAGTAAACCTTACTCCCATCAGAATTGGCTCAAAAAAGGAATAACATACAGACTTAACTGGATATAGAAATCTATCTTACTCTACAGGAAAATAGAAAGAGAGGGGGATAAGAAAAGGAGGGTGGTGATAGAAGGGAGAACAGAAGGGGGAGGAGTTGTTAGAAACAAAACACTTTTGAGAGAAAACAGGGTGAAAGGAAAGAGAGAATAGAATAAACAGGGTTGGGGATAGGATGGAGGGAAATATATTTGCAATAATAACTGAAAAAAATTTGAAACAAGTTTCTCTGATAAAGGTCTCATTTATCAAATATACAGAGAACTGAGTGAAATTTATAAAAAAAAAATAAAAATTAGGTGCCATTCCCCAATTGATAAATGATTAGGAGATAGAACAGTTTTCAGGTGAAGTAAATAAAATTATCAATAGCCATATGAGAAGGCGCTGTGAATCACAACTGATTGGAGAAATGCAAATTAAAACAATTCTGAGGTATTGTCTCATACCTATTAGATTGGCTAATGGGACAGAAAAGGAGAATGACAAGTGTTGGAGGGGATGTAAGGGGAATGAGACATGCAGGTACTCTTGGTGGAGTTATGAACTGACTCAATCTCTCTTTAGAGCAATTTGGAACTATGCCTAAAGGGCTATAAAATTGTGCATACCATTTGACCTAGCAGTGTCACTACTGGGTCTGTATCCAAAAAGAGATAAAAAAACAAAAGGGAAAAGGACTTATACATATGGAAATATTTATAGCAGCTCTTTTCTTTTCAGTGGAAGAGAGTTTGGGGGGATGTCCATCAACTGAAGAATGACAGGACAAATTATGCTACATGATTGTGATGGAACCCTATTGTGCTAGAAGAAATGATGAGCAGGATGCTTTTAGGAAAACCTGGAAAGACTTGCATGTGCTGATGCAAAGTGAAATGTATTGTGTACAAAGTAACAACAGTATTATCAGATGATCAGCTGTTAATAACTTAGCTATTTCTTAGGAATACAATGATCCAAGACAACTCTGAAGGACTTATGATAAAAAATGCTATCCGTCCCCAGACAAAGAACTAATAGTGTCTGAATACAGGTGGAAACATGCTTTTTTCTAACTTTCTTTATTTTTCATTCTTTCTTTTTTGGTCTATGTTTTCTTTCACAACACAATTAATATGGAAATATGTTTTGCATGACTCCATATATATAACTTATCTTGAATTGCTTGCCTTCTTGGTGGTGGAAGAAAGGAAGGAAGAAGGGAGAGAATTTGGAATTCAAACTTTTAGAAATGAATGTTAAAAATTATTTTTTCATGTAATTGGGGAGAAATAAAATACTAAAGAAATTAAAAAATAGAAATTAAAATATGGAATTCCTCTTAAGTATTTCTTTATTTTATCAATGAAAGCTTTCATTTTTATATATGCTTTTGCATTTCCTATCTATTATGCATGCAGAATGAGCCATTGAAATAGCAGAAGTGAAAATGTTATTCCACATACTTTCCTGTGATTAATTGACTCTGCTTCAATTTTGAATGAGGTTTAAGTTTGTTTTCCTCTTTTATATTTTGTAGAAAGCACACATGGGATCCTTCTGTTATTATTGAGTCTTATATGAACACCCAGATGAGTCTGCCAAGCTTGTCTCTGTCCAGGTGTCTTATTCAACTTAGAAAAGCTGATACATTTATCCATTTTACAAGTATTCCTGCACAATAGAAAGTCAAAGAAGGCTTCATTGCCATCCCCTGTTTCCCCTGAGTGCTAGGAATGACTGTTAACCCTCCAGGAAAGTCTTTGGAGAAGTGCAGCAACAAAGCATATTTTAGCAACATTTGTATGCAGATAGTCTAGAATGCCAGAAATGCAGGTCCTGATATAAGTTCGTAGCCTTGATCCTCACTGAGTACCTAGCAATTGGAGATATTGGCATTTCACTTGATGTTGAAATTGTTGGCATCCAATTACAGGTGGTTACAAGGTGACTTGGCTCAAAACTTAGTTCCCAGTGAAATGTATTAATTGTTTTTATTACCAGACTTTGAGAGGGCTTGTTAAAATTGTGTTTCTTGAAGTTAATGGTGATGGTGTCTACAGATCTTGTTTGAAGAGATAGCTAATTTCCAGCCCTCAAGTTCTTAGCACAAAACCAATATAAAGCTACACATAAACAAGCTCACATATTGATTGAAAGGGCTCTTGAGGATCCAAACAAGAGGCTCAGAGTAAATATCTGATGCCAAGACAAGAGATCTGCTCCAGTTAACTGCCTCAAAAGTCTACCAGGTGTTTGCAGTTTTGTACATGTTGCAGTACACAGAGGTCATCAAAGAGATTTCTACCCTGGAAAAGTGAATCCATCAGAACCCTCTAGAAACTGACTTAAAAGATGTCAGTTGGAATAGAAACAAGAAGAAACACACATAGTCTATCCGGATGGTTTTCCAAAAACAAGTGACACTTTTACAGGAAGGCTAGTCAAAATATAACATGAAAGGAGCATACAGGTTAAATTCCTACTTTTACTTAGAAAATAAGAATGCAATAAAAAGAAAAAAACCCAAAGTACTGACAGAGCTGATATCATTTATTAATCAGTAGCAAATCTAACCTTGAGATAAAATGGTTCAAAAGAGCAACAGAAATAGAGACATTCTTATGGCCAATCAAAATTTGGAACATAAGAGACCTTAGAGAATTATGACCAAGGATTGGAAGAGAACTTAGAGGTGGCCCAGTCCAACCCTTCATTTTACAGAGTGAAGTTATCTAGTTGCTGAAAGGTCACATAAACATCAGGTAAACATCAGAAGACAGAAACTCAGGTTCCTCTGAATGTAAAGCTAATACTCTTTCCATTGCACCATGTTGACCATGCAGATGACCTACCTTATCCAATTCTGCTTTCTTGCTACTGTCAAGGGCTTCTCAAGATTTAATGGAATTTAATGACCTATTTTTATAAGGCACCTATGATGCATGATATAGGCCAATTATTAATTCAGACCAGAAACAATTTAAAGACCATTTTTATTTTTAAATGTTTTTAATTTGCATTTATGAAATCATGAGAGCAGTTCCATAATATAGTAAAATTTAAAAAAAACCAAGGTGATTGCATATGAAACTACAAATTTATTTTATACAATTTGTTTCTTTTAAATTTATAATTAAGTTCTTACATACCTTTCTTTTTTCTTCCCTCCCCATCCCTCACTTTAGAGATGTCTACCATCTCACACACATACACACATACACACACACACACACACACGAAGTCATTCTCTATATACCTCTACCTACCTATCAGTTATTTCTCTGGATGAAGCTACAGTCTTCCTTCATAGGTCCTTTGTTGTCAATTTGGGTATTTATAATAGTCAAAATGACTTAGTCACTCAAAGTCATCCATAAAACAATATTGTTCTCATTGTGTACAATGTTCTCTCTGTTCTCCTCATTTTTTCTCTTCATTATGTCATGCAAGTCTATACATGTTTGTCTACAATTAACCAGCTCATCATTTCTTATAGCACAGTAGTATTCTATCATGATCATATACGACAACTTTTTCATCTCTTTCACAATTGATGGACATCCCTGCAATTTCCAGTTCTTTGCCACCACAAAAAGAGCTGCTATAAATATTTTAAAACCTATAGATTCTTTTTCATATTTTAATTAATACAATAAGGGAGAAACCCTCATAGTATATGGAGGAAGGTCAAAGGATAACAATAACTACAAATCCTACTTTGAAGATCAATGGACCAGTTATAGCCTTTGCTCTAGGACTGTAATTAAATGTGTTCAGATTTGGATTTTAGTTTGTTCTTAGAGAGCAAAGAATGTCCCATCATTTCTGTGATGAAAAAAGGAGTCTTCATCAATTGTTCTTCATGAACTCTTGATACATTTAGAACCAGGTGCTATCTATACCAATGTGTCATTCTCTCTGGAGGAAGGGCATACCTTTGTCTAATTACTTTGCATTCTCATGAGAGTAAGTGACTAGTAATTTATTTACCTATCTACCCCTGAAGACTTGAGACTTCAAGCCATCTGGGTTGTGGATAAAGGAGTAAAGGAAGGAAAGAGAATGATAGGAATGGATATATGATTTACTGAAGGGACTTAGACCCACAGTCATTACAGGAGTATAGTAAACTTCTGTTGGTTCATTGGATCATAGACTTGGAGCTATAAGGCATGTCAGAGGTCATGTATTCCAGTACTCCCATCTTCAAGATGAGGAAATGGAGGCATAGGGAGGCTGAGTGACTGACCTGAGGTTGCACAACTAGTAAGTGGCAGAGGAAAGATACAAACTGGTTCCTCTGATCTCAAACTCAAAATACTTTCCTAGAAAGTAACTATTATTATTAGACTTAAATCTAATTAATACAGAGAAAAGTTCCCCCAGGACTCAGGATTTCATCAGTGTAGAGATCCACTTCTACTAATGCATCTTTGGGAAAATGTAGTTTCAAAGAGCCACCTGGGAAATTGTGACATTAAGTGGTTTGCCCACAATTGCACAAAAGTCACATTCCAGAGGCAGGATTTGAACTTGAGTCCTAAGATTTTTTTCACAGAATTTTTTTATTTAGTACTCTACCCTACCTCTCCTCCAGGGATAGAGTCAGAAGTTCAATGACCATTTACCTCACCCCTGATGCTTTCTAAGAATCTGGACTCTGGCTTAGGAAAATGATAATTAATAACATTAAAATTTATAAAGTACCTACTATGTGCTAGGCACTGTGCTAAGAACTTTATAAATATTTTCACATTTAATCCTCACAGCAACGCTGTGGTACTATTACTATCTCCTTTTTACAGATGAGAAAACTGAAACAAACAAAGGTTAAGTGGCTTACCCAAGGGCACACAGCTAGTGTCTGAGACCAGATAGAAACTCAAGTCTTTCTGACTCCAAGCCCAGGGCTCTAGCCACTGCACCATCTAGCTGTTTCCAGCTGATAAATGACTGAGGTTGAAATTCCCCCTTCTAAATAGCTGATTTTTTCTTTAGTAAGCCAGCCAGATACACGACACTGTGGCTGAAAGCTGGAGACCCAAAGAAAGGCAAAAACATTGCCTAAAGAGCTGGATTCTAATGGAAGATACAACAGGAAAAAACAAATGTACATACAAGATATAAACTTAGTGGAGTAGAGGAGAGTCTTAGAGTGGGTAAAGTAAGAGGTAGTCGGATAAGACCAAGAAAGTCAATGCCATTTTCTTTCTGTAAATACTCCAAGGATCCGTGATTCCAGTATTCTTCATTCATGCTAATTGTAAACCTTCTTTATCTTAGTTGGCCTTTTAGGGCTTTTTGGCCAACATTTCCATCATCCAGAAGTTAAACTGATGATAAAATTTTCCAAACTGAGCATAGCTCATCCCTAGACAAAAGACCGACCACTTTGACCCTTTCCAGCTTGTCAGGAAAGAGTTTGTGTTCTTTTGACAAATCCTTCAAGAAACCAAAGCTATCGGGGAGGAGCCAAGATAGCAGAGTAGAAAGATACACATATACTAGCTCTGAACCAACAGCCCATAAAATACCTGTAAAGAAGAACTCCCAACAAATTCTGGAGCAGCAGAAGCCACAGAACAATAGAGCAAAGGAGATTTCTGTTCCAGAGAGACCTGAAAAACCAAGACCACAGATCCGTTGCGCACTGGACCCAGAGCAGAGCCCAGTCCTGCCTTGGCCGTGCAGCACCGAGAGGAGCAGATCCGAGCAGGCTTCAGGGACAGGATCTCCAGTGGCCACGCAGGTCTCTCCACCCACAGGCCCCAAAGGTCAGTGAGAGAGTCTTTTTGGCTCACTGAGAGGGGAGCGAGGTGTCTCCATAACTCAGGCCCCTCGGGAGGCAGCAGTGGAGGCGGCAGCAGACAAGGGCTCCCAAAGTAGGCAGGAGATCGGATCCATTGTTCAAGGTGTCCTCATAAACCCCCTGAGGGAACTGAGCCCATGAGGTGGCCCTGCCCCCACCTGAGCACCTGAACTTAATCTCACACTGAATAGCAGCCCTGCCCCAGATGAAAGCCCTAAGGCTGGGAAGCAGCATTTGAATCTCAGACCCCAAGTGCTGGCTGGGCAGATCTGGAGGCAAAGTGGGTGTGAAGAGAATACTCAGAAGTCAAGTCACTGGCTGGGAAAATGCCCAGAAAAGGGGAAAAAAATAAGACTATAGAAGGTTACTTTCTTGGTGAACAGATATTTCCTCCCTTCCTTTCTGATGAGGAAGAACAATGCTTACCATCAGGGAAAGACATAGAAATCAAGGTTTCTGTATCCCAGCCCATCCAAAGGGCTGAGGCCATGGAAGAGCTCAAAACGGATTTTGAAAATCAAGTTAGAGAGGTGGAGGAAAAATTGGGAAGAGAAATGAGAGAGAGGTAAGAAAAGCATGAAAAGCGGGTCAACACCTTGTTAAAGGAGACCCCAAAAAATGCTGAAGAAAATAACATTTTGAAAAATAGGCTAACTCAATTGGCAAAAGAGGGTCAAAAAGCCAATGAGGAGAAGAATGCTTTAAAAAGCAGAATTAGCCAAATGGAAAAGGAGGTTCAAAAGCTCACTGAAGAAAACAGTTCTTTCAAAATTAGAATGGAACAGATGGAGGCTAATGACTTTATAAGAAACCAAGAAATCACAAAACAAAACCAAAAGAATGAAAAAATGGAAGATAATGTGAAATATCTCATTGGAAAAACAACTGACCTGGAAAATAGATCCAGGAGAGACAATTTAAAAATTATGGGACTACCTGAAAGCCATGATCAAAAAAAGAGCCTAGGCATCATCTTTCATGAAATTATCAAGGAAAACTGCCTTGACATTCTAGAACCAGAGGGCAAAATAAGTATTCAAGGAATCCACTGATCACCGCCTGGAAGAGATCCAAAAAGAGAAACTCCTAGGAACATTGTGGCCAAATTCCAGAGTTCCCAGGTCAAGGAGAAAATATTTCAAGCAGCTAGAAAGAAACAATTCAAGTATTGTGGAAATACAATCAGGATAACACAAGATCTAGCAGCTTCTACATTAAGGGATCAAAGGGCGTGGAATAGGATATTCCAGAAGTCAAAGGAACTAGGACTAAAACCAAGAATCATCTACCCAGCAGAACTGAGTATAATACTTCAGGAAAAAATGGTCTTTCAATGAAATTGGGGACTTTCAAGCATTCTTGATGAAAAGACCAGAGCTGAAAAGAAAATTTGACTTTCAAACACAAGAATGAAGAAAAGCATGAAAAGGTAAATAGTAAAGAGAAATCATAAGGGACTTACTAAAGTTGAACTGTTTACATTCCTACATGGAAAGGCAATATTTGTAACTCTTGAAACTTTTTAGTATCTGGGTAGTGGGTGGGATTACACACACACACACACACACATAGAGACAGAGTGCACAGAGTGAATTGAATAGGATAGGATAATATCTTTAAAAAATGAAATTAAGCAGTGAGAGAGAAATATATTGGGAGGAGAAAGGGAGAGATGGAATGGGGCAAATTATCTCTCATAAAAGAGGCAAGCAAAAGACTTTTTAGTGGAGGGAAAAAGAGGGGAGGTGAGAGAAAAACATGAAGTTTACTCTCATCACATTCCACTAAAGGAAGGAATAAAATGCACACTCATTTTGGTATGAAAACCTATGTTACAATGCAGGAAAGTGGAGGAGAAGGGGATAAGCAGGGTGGGGGGGATGATGGAAGGGAGGGCAATGGGAGGAGGGAGAATTTGAAGTCAACACTCTTGGGGAGAGACAGGATCAAAAGAGAGAATAGAAGCAATGGGGGGTGGGATAGGATGGAGGGAAATATAGTTAGTCTTACACAACATGACTATTATGGAAGTCATTTGCAAAACTACACAGATATGCCCTATACTGAATTGCTTGTCTTCCAAAGGGAATGGATGGGGACGGAGGGACGAAGAGAAGTTGGAACTCAAAGTTTTAGGAACAACTGTCGAGTACTGTTCTTGCTACTAGGAAATAAGAAATACAGGTAAAGGGGTATAGTAAGTTATCTGGCCCTACAGGACAAAAGAGAAGATGGAGACAAGGGAAAGGAGGGATGATAGAAGAGAGGGCACATTGGTGATAGGGGCAATTAGAATGCTCGGTGTTTTGGGGTGGGAAGAGGGGACAAAAGGGGAGAAAATTTGGAACCCAAAATTTTGTGAAAATGAATGTTAAAAGTTAAACAAATAAAGTAAAAAAAAAAAAGAAAGAAACCAAAGCTATCTCCAGGAAAAAAGAAGTGACTTTAGCCTGGGCCTTCCTGTGAATATAAACCAAATTCATAAAATAGAAAGCAGGTGACTTTTCTATTGTTTTAATATTCCTGAATCATCAAATTCCTTCTCAGTCTTATCTTTTGCCATGATAAGTAGTCCCTCCTTCTTTGATTTTCCTTCCTGCGTCCTCTGATTGTTCAGCACTTTCATCATGTCTGGTCCTCTCCTCTGGACACTTTGCAGTTTCTTCATGTTAAAATATGCTGCACCGGGTATATCGAAGAACCACTTCAAGGTTCTTCAATATCAGATTACAAGATATGTCAGACTTGTAATGCTTTGGTTGTGTCTTTTTTCCCCCTTTTGTCTGCTAAGAGAACTAAAAAATGATAAGGTCTAGAGAAGGTGGCTTCTTGGTCCATTATTATGCTGGAGTTTTTCTTTAGGGAGAAGATTTTTCAGTTTGTCATTCTATAGTATTCTATAGTATAATCACAGCACATCCCTTTTTTAGAAAATGCAGAATTACTGACCTAAATTTTTTGTCTTCTGTACAACAAACTTTCCATGTGAAGAACTATTTTAAAATCAATGCCTCAAATAATAAAAATGATAGCTTATGAGTACATAACACTTGCCACACTGCAATCCTATGAAATAGGTAGTACATGTTTAATTATTACCATTTTACAGATGAAATTGATGTCCAGAGAGGGTCTGTCATTTGACCCAGCTCACAAGTTGGGAAGGTAGGTGGCACAGTGACTAACCAGAGTGTGGAAGCTGGAGTCAAGAAGACTCATCTCCCTCAGTTCAAATCTGGCCCCAGAAACTAACTAGTGCATGATCCTGGGCAAGTTCTTTAACCCTGTTTGCCTCAGTTTCCTCATCTGTAAAATGAGCTAGAGAAGGAAATAGCAAACCACTGCAGTACTTCTGCCAAGAAAACCCCAAATGGGTTGACAGAGAATCAGACAGGACTGAACAACAAGTGAAGGACAAGAAAACACTAAATCTGGATGATCCACTTTCTAGGGTGTTGGATTAACTAGCAAATAGATTTCACTATTACTAACCTTTAACCAGGATAGCTAACAGGAGAGGTTAGGAAACTGGTGTTATGCCAGGATGTGCTACCCTTTCTCTCTCGTGTCTGTGTCTCGACAATCCTTTTTTGGTCCATACCACCTCCTATATCACTCCTCCTAGTGGCAATTTTTGGAACAGTGGTTTCATGATATCAATGGGGATGCTTCCTCCTCAAAAAGCAGCTCTTCTGGTGAGCTCCTACCTGCTCTTTCCCCTCATCCCTTTATGCTTCATTCTCTAGACACAAACATTGTTAGTTATACTTGTAAAGTCATAATTATTTTTGCAAATTGCATTTATTAGGAAATCTTTTTCCTAATCTAACTTACATTGATGCTTCCAGTTATTAAAAAAAAAATAAAACAAACAAGCAAACAACTTCAAATCTTGGTCTGTGTGAAGCTACCCCAGGGGCCTGATTCTGTCAGATTCAGGCCAAGAGTATGAATTTGACCTACAATTGGTGGAAATTAAAGTCAAACATCATTGGCTCTGAAGTCAGAGGACCTAGATTCAAATACCTTCATGCCCACCCCCATTTAGAACCTCTGTGATTTTTTAATTATTAAAAATGCATTATTAATACTTTCTTAGGTCTGTTGTTTGATTATTTCAGTCATGTCTGACTCTTTGTGACTCCATTTATGGTTTCCTTGGGGAAGATCCTGGAGTGATCTTATATTTTCTTCTCTAGCCCATTTAACAGATGAGGGAACTAAGGTAAATATGGTTAAGTGACTTTCCCAGGTTCACACTTCTATTAAGTATCTGAGGTTGAATTTAAACTCAGGTCTTCCTGACTGCAGGCCTGGAAGCTCTATCCACTGCTTTATGTAGCTGTCCTTTTTTTTTAAGCTTCAAATAATGCATTTATTAACTAGTACAAGCATAAACATTTTGTATAATATTTTCAATACATTATCTTGAAAGAGGCAGATTGGAAACAACCCAAGTTATTTATTTGAGTTATGGGTAATAACTTAAACAAGTCACTGAATCTGTTTCTCATTTTTCCTATCTGTAAATTGAAGAAATTCAACTAGAATGTACACTGACTTCCTGTTCATTTCAGTATCTACGGTACCATGATCACAGAATTAATAGGTAGAAATAGAAACTTATCTGTAAGTAGATTCCTTTTTTTTCTCATATGAAATTGGTAGAGTACAACCACATTCTCTCTCATTCTCCATTTGACTGAAAAGAAAGCCATGTGACTTGGGAGACCATTCAGGCATTTAATCATACGGCAATCAAATAATTCAATTCAACAAATATTTATGCACATGATATATTCAGTGCTTTGGGCATACAAAGAAAAAAATTGAAATTGTCCCCCTTTAAGGAGCTTCTGTCTCCTGGAAGTGCGCAGAATGTTCATAGACAAACACCTAATATTTCCAAAATAATAAAAAAAGTGATTTCAAGAAGGTAAGCACCTTAACACTTTAAGGAATCAGTGAAGGTCTCATGTACTTCAGGGAATCAGGATTTCATTGATTTAGAGCTGGAACACCTCTTAGAGACCATCTACTTCAAACTTCTCATTTTGAAGAAGGTAACCTAGATCCAAGGTATAACTTTCCTGAGGTCACATGTACTGTTAATGATGGAGGTGTTTTAAAGAGCCTGGATTGTGCTTTGAAGGAAGCTAAGGATTCTAAAAAGGAGAGAGGAGGAGGGAGTATATTTTAGACCTAAGGAGCATATGTGCAGAGGCACTGTGATTGGCAATAGAATTTTATGTGTGGGGAAAAGCTAGAGGGACTGCTTGATTAAAAGAGAAGATTGTAGCTATGATATAGGGCAGCTAGGTGGTTCAGTGCATAGAGTACCAAGCCTGAAGTGAGGAAGACTCATCTTACTGATGAGTTTTCAGACTCTTACTAGTTGTGTGACCCTAGGCATGTCACTCAACTCTGTTTGCTACAGTTCTTTACCTGTGAAATGAGCAGGAGAAGGAAATGGCAAACCACTCCAGCGTCTTTGCCATGAAAACCCAAATGGGGTTATGAAGAGTCAGACACAATTGAAATGACTGAACAATTACAACAAAAACTGTGATCTCCTAAGTCCTGCAACATTTTCACTATTTCCTCAATTAGTTTAATTGTTTGGTTTTCAGTCTTCCTCTCCACCTCAGCTCCTGCTCTTATATTAAGGAACTTCATCATAAATCTAACCTGACTTTCAACCTTATCATGGATATCAGTAGGGTAGATGCCTAACACTGAGATCTCTACAGGGTACAGATATCAGTTACTTTTAGCACGATTTCAAATTGCTTTCCAAAATGATTCAATTAATTCTCATCTCCAACATTCAACACTGATTATTAATGGATATAAGTCCTTACACTTCTCTAACATTGACTAGTCTTATGTTATGCCATTTTTGTCCATTATCTGGATTTGAAGGAAAGCTTTTCTATTGTTATTAATGATTTGGAGCATTCATTCAAATGAATGTTAATAAGTTATAATTCTTCTTTAGATAACTATTTGTTCATATCTATTGAACGCCTCTATTAGGGAATGACTTTTATTCTTTTATATTTATCAATTCCCTATGTAGTTTGATCAGACATCAGTGATATTTTATGCAATGGTTTTTCTAAGTAATGCACTAGTCTTCTTATCCCACTTTCATTAACTTTGTTAATTCAATAATTTTTGATTTTATATAATCAAAAATACTTATTTTTCTTTTTGTGATTTTTCCTTATCCCTTGTTTGGTTAAAATTTAACTCCAGTGACTGATGAGAAAGTACCTGAGATTATTTTCTTCTAATTATTTTGTCATCTAATTGTTAATATTAAGGATAAATAATCCATTTTGAGCTTTCTGTGGCATAGTGTGTAAGATGTTGGTCTTAATCTAATTTCTGCCAAGCTGCTCTCCAATTTTTCTAACACTTTTTTTTTGTGTGTGTGAAATAAGACCTTTTGTAAAATAAATTATGGTCTTGGCTTCATCAAAACCTGGCTCATTGAGTTCAGTTGTGGTTTATTCTTTATTATTTTTACTGTTCTCCCATCCTACTTTTTTATTATTAACCACTGCCAAATATTACCAGAGTATTGCTTTATAATATAATTTCCTGAGTTGATTTTTCATTGTTATACACAAATGACATTAATATTACATAAATATTTCACAGGTAAATATCTACTTATTGAGGACTTTGAATTTAACATAATCAGAATTCTCTCCACAAGCAAAAAAAAAAAGGTGAGGGTAGAGACAATTAATACTTTCAATGTGAATTACAAATGCGAAAGGCACATTTTTTCTACTGTTGACTTGCTTTGTTAAAGGACATCAATGATAATGGGAAAAATGTATTTTCCGAAAAGTGAATGCCAAGACTCTTATGTTGACTGCTAGATTCTAACAATATTTATCAGCTTTTTCTATGTCATTCCTATGTATAATATTCCTTATGCATCCCACTGGAAGAATGAATGGTTCTCCTTTAGAACTGAGCTTTGTGATGGCAGCAAAGCACAAGAAAAAGTCTTGATCTTCACTTTTGGAAAATGCATTTTCTTCATTATCACTGGCCACATTTAACAACGGTGGTGTTGAACCAGATGTTGAGCAAAGCTTTTTCAGTGGTCAAATATATGTTGTCAGAGTGTTCATGAAAAAGTCATTAGCTTTCCTCCCCTCCTCTTTCACTGCCAGGACAAATCATGTCATAAATATCGTCACTTGTCGAGCAGGATATCAATCTATCCAGGTATCACCCACTTCCTGTCTCGGGCCATATGTTTCTGTTATTTGTGTCAAGAAAATCACATTTACACAACCACTGCTTGTTGTTTACAGAAGTTTAACTCCTCTGATACAGCCCTGCTTGTGTTGCAAGCTTTTAGTCCATAGATTATACATGAGCTTGAACATTTTAAAATATGCTACTACATGCATGACAGAATAAACACAGAACAGAATTGACAGCACCATCTGCCAAACACAGGCCATGTCAGGGGAAGGGCCCTTGTACGGTATTCAACTCCTGCGACCATTAGATCAGTATAGTTTTACGGAGGTGTGAGTTACTGCTTATGTTAAATAACAATCAGTTTGGGGAATTTTGATGATTTGAATAAGGAAAATCTTAGGGAGGAACCATAATAAGAATTTTAAATAGCCTCTTTACTGATATTCTGTAGGCATAATTTATGACTTGATACTACTAATGTATTTACATATATTTGTAGATATACACATATGTGTTTCTATTCTGTTTATATTTTTCTTTGCCTGTTTAGGAGTTAGCTACTATTAATACATTTGATAAGTCTATATATAATTTCTAGTTGTTAGTAATAATTAATATATTTTATAAATACAAAATAATGATGTGATGAATTTGATCCTTAATGTTTGACATTGGATCAGTCACAAAAATTAGTATTGTTAATTATAATCTAAATTATATTTTCCTTTAATATGAATGCACACATTTCATATAACTCTCAATTCTTACCTACCCTCTATGATTTTATAAAAGAATACTTTTGATTACTGCCTAAAATGAAAGGATTGTCCTAAAAAAAATAGGTTGCAAGATGGCCCTAGTCTTAGCCCCCACTATAGTCAACCTAAAAGAAGGCACTTTGTAGATTGCCGACAATCATGGGATGGTTTATGTGATTTTAAACACAATAGAAAGAGGAAAGTCTTTGACTTATTCAACTTCCAAAGCTGGTGTACTTTTAGTTTTGGAGGACCATTATTTTTAGATTACTTTGGCAGTATAGTATCATAATCTATTTAGTTGCTGCTGCAGGATAGACTAAAATTGAATACAGATCAGATCCTTAGCTTGCCAGTGAGACAAATCAGTCTGATTACATGAGATTATATGGTGTATGAATTTTTAAATTAAATAGTTTCTTGTCCTATTAAATAATGGTGACAGAGAACTGTTGTAGAAAGGCATTTTCACTTTTTTTGTATATTTGGTACACAAGTGGCTTTTTATTTTAATCAATATTACTTTAGTTATGATAGCAGATTAGTCTAATAAGACCTTTGACTTCATTTGTCTATAAAACATGTACTACCAAACATTAAAGTAATTATTCTTAATTGTTTTTGGTCTTTTTGGGGTTTTTTTGGTAGGATTTGAGCCCACATCCTCTGAAACAATCACTTCTACAAACATATACATACATGTTTGCACATATATGCAAACATACATGTAACCATGTATATGTATATGTGTGTGAAGAGCCGTTACGTGGAAGATGGAATTGATTTAGATTATACTGGTGAAGTTTGGGAGAATTTAGAAAAAACAGAAATTTTAAAAGCCTTATGAGCTCTGTGATGGCTTCATCAACAGCACATTATATCCATCATTTTGCCAGACTTGCTAGCGTAAAAATTTCCTTTTTTTTGTAGGTTTACAAAAAGGATAGATCAGGATAATTGTATATTTATTGTTTACCTAGATCTTGGCAAAACATTTGAAAAAGTCCCTTGTAGACAAGAAGAAAAGGGAATAAATGAAAATATGTACGGGCCCGAAGAGAAGGCATTATAATGGAGATATTAACTAGAAGGGTGGTACCTTGTGATAGTTAGAACCCCAAGATCTAGACTTTGTTCTATGCATTTAAAATTGATTTTTATCAGTGAATTAGATGAAGGTATACATAGCATGCTTATTAAATTTACAGATGATTCAGAAATGGGAGAGATAGTCTATACCTCTAGTGACAGAATCAGAACCCCAAAACTTCTGAAAGTACTGGCTTTATGGATTGAACTTAAAAAGATGACATTTAATAGAGATAAATGTAAAATTACAGAATTACACTATCTCTTATTTATATAGGATATCTTGCCATACCTTACTAAGACTTCTTTATACAACATGTCCAATGCATGATAATCTAACCTCTGCTTGAAGGATTAGGAGATTCACCACATACTGAATTTAACTGGCTTGATTCTTGTACAGTTTTAATTGCTTAAAAATTTTTCCTTACACAAAACATAAATCTGCCCCTTTGAAATCTTTGCTGCTTTCAAGGCCAGGAAGCTCAATGTACTTGTGTATAATAGTCCTTAAACTATTTAAAGAGAACCATAAGGTCTTTTTAATGTATAAGAAGCCACATAGTATAGTGGATAGAGATTTGGCTTCAGTACCAGTAAGACCTGGTTCCAGTTCGGACTGTGACACATCCTGGTTTATGTCAAACTGGGCAAGATCTCAGGTCTCTGGGAAACTCTGTGAATCTAAGTTGCAAAGAACGTGTCTACTTTCATTGGTAGAGAAAGTTCTTCTCTGGGCACTTCCATCAGGAGTGAAATTATAGGTACAGTTTCTCTCTCTCTCTCTCTCTCTCTCTCTCTCTCTCTCTCTCTCTCTCTCTCTCTCTCTCTCTTTCAACTTAAGAAGACGAGTTCAAAGCCTGCTTTACGCTAGCTGTGTGGCCCTGGGCAAATCTTTTAACCATATTTTGCCTCAATTTCCTCAGAAATAAAACAATCGGGAGAAGCAAATGGCAAACAATTCTAGTATTTTTGCCAAGAAATCCCCAAATGGGATCACAAAGTGTGGGACATGACTGAAACAATTGAACAGCAAGAACATCCTTTATAGCTCAGAGACTGCTTTTGTTTTCACATAGATTGTTTAGCAAGTAAGAAGACCCTGAACTTTCTTCTTTTCTAAGGATTTTTTCAAGGAAGCTATGCTCTGTTAAGGAAAAGATTACCTTAAAGATTTTAGCATACTTAGAGTTTATCTACTATCACCTTTTGCCGCAACAGAGAGACTCAACAAATGACGTTTAGTCTATTTAAATAAAAAGATCCAATGATGGGAAAACCAGTATCTCCCGAGGGAGTTCATTTCATTTCTGGTCATATCTAAATTATAAGTTTTTCCTTTTCATGAATAGAACTCCATTTCCCTTGTAAGTAACTTGCACTTGTTAGTCCTAGTTCTTCTCTGGCAGAAGATCAAAGTAAATCAATTCCATTTTCCACATAAAGACTCTTCATATACATATATGTGTATATAGATATGTATGTGTTTTTGTATATGTGTATATATGTGTGTATGTATACACACACACACGCATATGTTAGACAGTCACCATGTCTAAGGAGAGGCACCATGATATAGCTATATAAAGGGCTAGCTTTGGAATAAGTGAGACTTGGATCCAAGCCTCACCTCTGACATATTATATGTGTTTCACCTGCATTCAAAAATCTGTTTTGCAACTGATTTTTTAATACAAGTACAAGAGTCTACATTTAGCATGATAGAATGCTTGACTCAGACTCAGGAAAACCCTGGTTCAAATCCCAAACTCCAATGCTCACTCACAATGCTTCATGTGATCATAGACAAGTCATTTAAATTATCTGTGGCCATTTACTCATCTGTTAAATAAGATAATAGAATCTGTACTACTTACCTCATAGGTCTTTCTAAAAGAGGTAATGTGTATAAAGAACTATGTAAAATTCAAAGAGCCAAATATCTATTATTACTACCTTATTTGATTTGACTATATGTCATAATATATGGAGATCTTTTAAGATTCTGTCATGCTGTGATATTGGTTATCCTTATACTCTATTCACTCATCCACCCCTCTGCATTTTTGTCATCTACAAATTCGATAGGTGTGGTATCTAAGTATGCCTTTATCTGCATTATAGATAAAAGTGGTAAATAGCACAGAGCTAAGGGAAGACCCTAGAGATACTCATTATAGACATTATCCAAGTTAAAATTGAACCATTAATGATGACTGTTGAGTCCAATTATTCAGCTATGTCTAGATTCACATTACTCCCATCAAGAATAAGTTTCTCCATTTTATTTACTAGAATACCGTGAAGTACTTTGATAAATACCTTGCTAAACTCCATGTCAACTATATATTTAATTTGTTCCTGATCTATTAGTCTAGTAACTCTGTCGATAAAAGGGGAGAGTTAGTTTGAAGTGACTTGCTCTTGTTGAAGCCATATTAGCTCTGTGACCCCTGCTTTGTGTTCATGAGTTTCACTGTTTCTTTAATATTATATTAAATAATTTTGCTAGGAATCTAAGTCAAATTCTTTAGTTTTTTTTTTTTCATTTGCAGACTACATGTTCACCCTTCTCCCCTTTTAAAAATCAGTTCAAGATTTGAATTTGAATTTGGTTGTTTTTCCCACCTTTCTTTTTTTTATTACTTTGATTTTCATGATTTCTTATTATTTTTTAATTGAACTTTTCTCATTTGTTACTTTTCTGGTTGTTTTACTTTCTCATTGCATGCCTAATTCATTCATTTCTTTTGTTGATGAAGCAGTTGGGGATGTACATTTTCCTGTGAGTTGCTTTAGCTTCATCTCAAAGCTTTTGATATGTTGTCTATTGTCATTTTCTTTGATGACATTTTCTATTGCTGTTTTATTTGATTTTTGATTCATTAATTCTTTAGGATTAAATTATTTAGTCTTTAATTAAGTCTGATGATTTCTTTAAAGGTCCGTTGTTGTATATAACTTTTAAACTACTGTGAATGTTAAAGGGTATCTTTGATATTTCTTTTGTTTTTCATTTTTTGTGAGGTTCTCATACTACACACAAACATACATACATATGTATGTTGCTATTTACATCTGAGTAATATGTACGTTTCTTTATATTCCTATTCCCATACTTGTCAAAAAACTATGATATCTCTTTTTTTTCCTAAATATTTTCAGGTTCTGAACTTTTTAAAAATAATTTTGTTAGATTTGTTTAGGTCTGATCAAGTACATTTAAATGCTCCATTCTTGTCATTTTACTTTGATTTTTTCCCATAGTTTAAATATTTAAATATTTGCTATTCAGTATATAATTGTCAATATTGGCTTGTTATCTGCTAACTTTAAGCAAAATATAGTTTCCTTATGTATTTTTTTAATCATGCCTACTTTTGCTATACCTTTATCTGAGATCATGATTTCTATGTTTTCTTTTCTTTTATTTTTTTACCAGAAACAGGAGATTTTCTTATAGCCATTATCATCTTAACTGCTTGAATCTTTATACTTTAACTGCTTCTTGAAAAGAGCATATTGATGTATTCTACTTTCTAGTCTATCTAGATATCTTGTCCCATTTTACACATTATTTATATTTATTTATTTCTCTCCATCCTATTCTCTTGTACTTTTTACTTTTTCTGTTCCTGTTCAACTTTTTACAAATAAGGAAAAGGTGATGAAAATGTGAGTTTAACACTAGTTATTCGTAATTGAAATGATCTGTCCCCATTCCCCTGTATCTCTTCCTTCCATCCCCCTCCCTTCTGCTCCCATGACAAGTTTTTTATTTCTTTTTCTTCTTTATGTCCAACTTCACCCTCCAACTTCAAACTTTGGTATATATTTTCTTGTGACTAATCCTTCCACAAGACTACCTTGATCTTTTAATTTTCCCTGTTGAGTTTAATGTAGTTCTATGCCAAATCTGGCTGTGAGTGTGTATGTGTGTGTTTGTGTGTATATGTGTGTGTGTGAGAGAGAGATTCACTTTTATCTTTTGTCTGAATGAGATTTATGTGATTACTATTTCCTTCACCCACGCCTCTCCGTGTTTATATATTCTCGATCTTATGCCACTGTTATGTGAGGTAAATTCTCTGTTTTTTTTTCTACTAAATTTATTTCCTTTTATTTTTACTTTTCTTCTTTTAAGACCATCAAAACAGAATAAAACCTTTCCACTACCTCTGTTTGTTTTATTTAATTCTCACTGAGCCTTGAAAATATGAATGTTCTAAAAGTATACTTGTGTGTTTTCCCTCTATTAGAATATGAACACCTCATTATTGTATATCACCTTCCAAATGCTCAATTGTATTTATCTTTCTACTTTTCTCTCGACTCCTGTGATTGTATTTGAAAATTTTTATTCAGCTCTGATATTTTTGTTAGGATTTCTTGAAAGTCCTTTCCTCATTTTAAAGGTACATTCCTTCTCCTTTAGGATTATGCTCCATTTTGGAGAGTATATTATTCTTGGTTATAAAAGCTTATCTTTTGGAATATTATCTTTGGAATATCATTTTTAAAAATAATGTTAGCTACCAAGCTTTGTATGATCTTGGCTGCATTTTCTTACTAATTGAACTTTTTGTTGCTGTTTGAAATATCTCTTTAACTTGGAAGCTCTGGATTTTGTCTGTTTAAAATTTCTTTTAGGAGATGATTAAGGGACTCTTTATTTTCTCCTCACTCCATATTTCTAATGGATTTATATAATTTTTATTTATAAACTTTTTTGGAGGGGGAATAGGTCATGATGTTCAGGAAGTTCATTATCCTTACATTATTTCTCTTTTGCCTGTATTCCTGGTCAGTTTTATTTTATTGTTTATACCTTACATTTTATATTTTTTCAGTCTTTTGATTTTTCTTCAACATCTCCTTTTGTCTAATAGAACTATTACTTTTCATTTAGTCCACATTAATTTTTAGGAAATGTAATTATCAGATGAGGTTTACCATCTTCTCTCCTTGGCTTTTAACTTCCTTCTCATTCTTTTATTTCTAACTCTCATTTTATTTGACATTATATTTTGTATCCCTTGCTTCATTTTTTTCCAGATTAAAAAATCCCTTCTTATAGATGTGATGGACAAGAACAAGCCCTGATTTCTTTAGGAATTTTTATTTTTGAATCAATCTCCTGGTAACTCAACTTAGGTCTTGGCCACGGCCCATATTTGGTGTCCTCCTTGAATAGATCTGTACTCAAAGTTGACTTCATCCCTTGCTATGATTTGGACAGACTCCTACCAATTTTAATTGAATGCCTCAGTTACCTCATCTATAAAATGATGGTGATATTATTTATGTCGCAAGGTTGTTATGAGGATCAAATGAGATACTATGTGCACACACATTTCAAACCTTAACATGTAAATTTAATTTCTATTGTTATTACTAATATTTATGTTAAAGTTGGCTGTAGTTCAGATAGAAATATTCCTTTGGCAAATCACTATCCTACCATCATTATTTTATTCTTAGTGTTCAGTAAACCACTGAACTGGTATATAAAGTAATTGATTTTTTGTAATGAAACTAAAATGTTGGGATGCAAGTTTATCTTCTGTGTGCTTACTGAAAATATCTTAGGGAAAACTTCATTAGTAAACAAGTTGATGTACTTTTTCTAACGTGGATTTGATTTCCTCCACTAGGTCTTTATATTTTAAGAGATTTTCACTTGTGTAGTATGGAATTTATGATGGTTTGGCAAGCTGATACCTATTAAAAACCTTATTCTTCAATTTTTGTGAGTCAATATTATGTCTGGACAATTGTGGACAAGAGTAATAATGTTCTAATACAAGTATACATTTTTTGTAGTGGGTAAGGGGGGTAATTTTTCAAGAACATTTTTGGAGTTTGTATTTGTATTATTGAGATTTGCCATCTCTTTTATAAGAAATGAAAACTTCTGATATATAATTATAATTACTTAATCATGTCCTTTGAGTTATTTATTAGATATTAATTTTTGTAACTTTCAGTTATATTTTGTGCAGTTTCTACTATTTCTTTTTTGCAAAAATCTGCATTTTTTTCTAAATCTGGTCTCCCTAATGGTGAACTACTTCTCATTTCCTGTAGCAAAAAGTTGATCTTGTTAGTACTATTGTGAACCCTTCCAATCCTGTAAAGAATCTGCTTGACTCAATCATTCATTTGATATTTCTTTGCCAACATGTCATTGGTTGAATTTATATGAATTGCACCCATGGAGCGTCTTTTGGTTTTATTATTGCATTTTAATTTTCCATATACTTCATCTGGTGGCCCACTCCACTTTGCATTTGCAAACTCTTCTAGGTCTCAATGACACAGAACAAGGCATCCTCATGTTGGATACTCCTTGTTGTCCCTCCTACTCTCACTTCCCAGCTTCCTCTTCTGTGTTGTCTTTCTTCATTTGATTGTAAAATCATAAAGGGCAGGCAAGTGCCTTTCTTTTTCTTATTTGTAATCCTAGAACTTATAGTAGTGTTTTGCACATAGTAGGTACTTAATAAACATCAGTTGAATTAAAATTGAATTGGTAAACCAGTAGCAGTTGTGTTTAATATGTATTATATGCATATTCACACATAAGCATATATAATATAAATTAATAAGTAATTTTCTATTGTCAGCTTTGTGAAGTGATGTCATTTGTTCAGAAAGTATTTTTTGTATTTTAACATTTATTATGTAATCTGAGTATTGCAATCTCAGTCCTTTTCCTCCTTTCAATGAAGTGCTTATTTTCCTACAGCTTCCTTGAGATGGTGGGTCCTGTATTTTGTTAACACAATACACAATTTTGTTTAGATACTTTCTATAACAATTGTTAACCATTTTACTGTTCCAAAAGGGAACATTCTGATTGTGTTCCAAAAATATTAATTGCTCTAAAAATGTTGTTATACTAGTTAGTTTAAATGTTAATGGAATGCTTGACCCTGTGCTAATCACAAATTCCAAAAGAGGTATTTATTCTCTTTTCTTGGTCTTCAATACTAAATGGATTCTTCCAAGCTGAATTAAGGGAAAGAGATTCAAATATTGGTGCATCAATTCTTAAAGGTAAAATTCAATTTCCAAAGAATGATCTATCTTGACGATTTTGAGTGGTATGTGAAGATACTGGTTTAGTATTTGTGTAACAGGTTCTTAGCAATCATCTGCAACTGTTCAGTGTCACTTGCAGAAGGATGATGTTCTCATTTATACAAACAAAGAACCCAAATTGTCAGAAAGCCAATATATTTGCTTTCTTGGCTGTGACACACATGTTCTCTAAAAGACACAACTCCTTCTAAGTGAGTCTGATCTAGCATCACTAATATTCTCCTACCTCTGGTGAAAATTAAGCAGGAGTCTCTGATCTTCAAGATTTTTTAAAGGGACATTTATGATTCAAATTTCATTGGGGAAACTGGAGCTTTAAGGTTCTTGCCTAGGGCTTTGGGGAGGGAGGTTGAAAACGATGATACAAACCCAGATTGATAGCTATCATTTTGTCATGTACAATCTTTCAGGTCTCATCCATCTGACAAATCCAAGGAAGTTGTTGGTAGTTATCACTTCCTGACTTAGGTCAATACTGCTTCATTTCTTTAACAATGGTCCTATCATCATGGATTTTAACTCTTTCCCATTTAACAACTTGGGAAAGAGAGCAAAACATCAAAAATGACTTCTTGAGCAAAGTTTAGAGATCATACTAAGTATCACTATTATTAAGAACAAAAAGAAGAATTCATTCAGGTTTTCTAAATGTTGAGCAGACTAAAATTTAAAGGGCAAACTTTCCTCTTGGTAAATTTTTTAATGAACAGGAGTATTTATGCTAACATTCTCACATGATGTAGTTGATTTAAAAGTGACCTCAGAGTCAGGAATGCTCTCCCCTAATTGAGAGAGCAGAGACACAGCTGCCAGAAATAGACAGAAGTGGCTACCAAAAGACAATCACCCTAGTGAGGAAGAAGCTTTAAGGAAAGGGATATTAGGAAGCATAGAAGAAAGAGTCTTATGAACTCAAGAGAGAACTAGCCCTGGTAAATCAAATGCTGAAATTCTAGCTGGGTTTAAAAGGAGACCTACTTTGTTCAGGAATCTAGTTGCAAGGACACAGCTAGAGTATGGGGGATCATGAAAGACCTTGTAAAGAAAGTGGTACTTGAAAGTCTTTCGAGGAAAAGTAAGATTTCTGGTAGGTGGTGCAGTAGATAAGAGTACAAGGCCTGGAATCAGGAAGATCTGAGTTCAAATACAGCTTCAGACATGTGTTCATGGGCAAGTCACTTAACTCCCATTTGCCTCAGTTCTTTATCTATTATCTAGGGACACATTGTAGAAGGCAATTGGTAAGCCACTCCAGTAGCTTTGCCAAGAAGATCTCATGGACAAGTCCATCGGGTCACATAGAGTCTAACAGGACTCAATGAGAAGAGCAAGGTTTCTGAGAGCTGAGAAGATGTGTAGATAGATAGATAGATATAGAGTCTCTCTGTCTGTATGTATGTATAGGTGTATAGGGGTGTGTGTGTGTGTGTGTGTGTGTGTGTGTGTGTGTGTGTGTGTGTGTGTGTGCGTGTGTGTGTGTGTGTGTGTGTGTGTGCGCGCGCATAGATAGAGTTTTCTCCTGCACAGGAGGAAACTGTGACTGAGGGATGTTTAATCACTTGCCTAGTTATGTAGCCAGCAAGTGTATGAGACAGGATTGGAACTCAGGTCTTCCTGCCTCCAAGTACAGTACTCTTTTGATTCTTCCCCAAGCAGCTTGGTTAATGTTAGTAAATGAATTTGGAACTTCAAGCTTCAATTACATCTGTGAGAATATGAAGCTGTAGTGGTTTACTGAAGCTTCCACGAGGGGAGTTCAAGCTCTGGCAGAGCTTTCTGAGCTAGAAAGTTTTATCCTGAAAGTCAGTCTAGATAGGATGAGAGGAGTTGGTCATCCAGAATGTAGACAACAAAGTGGTGATGAACATTTTGCTATGATTACTCATGAATACCATACAAGTAAAATTACAGATCTTTTGAATTTTGAAGTGAGACTGGTGAAAATTCTATCTTCCCATAATTTGAAATCATGGTGTTTCTATAAAACCATGAAGCCAGTATATGTACCCAGAAACCACGTTTAGTCTGCATTTGAGATTAGAGAAATAAAAAGGAGAGACATTAATAAGACTTGAATGTGGACTGCTGGCTTCTACATCATAATTTTTATGAAGTTTTATCATGTTAAAATATTATATGCTAATTCTCAACACCATATTCCCTGAATCTGATTCTTTAGACCCTACCTTTGGAGTTGGAAGAATTTTAGAAGTCATCTGACTCAAAACACTTATTTTTCAGGTGAGGAAATTGAAGCCAAGTGATTTTAACTGACATTACCAAGGTCACACAGATAATAAGTTGTAGAGCCAGATTTAAAGTGAATTTCTTTGACTCTAGAGCCAATGTTCATTTCACTATACCATGTTGCCTGGGATTTTAGCAAGCAGAGATGTTATCAATCCTGCTATGGATTTCTCTTGATTCAATATGTTGAATCTAAAGCAGAATTCTATCCCTACTCTCCACACTTCTTCTCAATTTCAGGAGGACTTTTTGGGAAACATAACTTTATTTGATACATGTTAACATGGAATAGGATAGATTTTAAACTCCTTGAAAGCAGGGACACTTTCATCTTTGATTTTTTATTTTAAAAGTCAAATAGTGTCTGACACTTAGCATGAACTTAATAAATATTTTATTTTTGATTGATAATGAGCAATTAGATTTATACAACACTTTTCACTTTGCAAAGCTATAGGCACACACACATGCATATATACATATCTGTATTATCTCATTTGATCTTCACAATAGCCCTTTGAGGTAGAATCAAGATAGCAGAATGAAAGTATAACAGTAAGAAAAGTGGGATTTGTTTGTTTGTTTTCTTTTTGCAGTTGTTTCCCAGGTTCAGCATAAATTGTGAGCATTTGAGGGTTCAGTCTCTTTTGAGCCCTGCCGGTTTGCACCTGTGTTGAGTCACGTGGGTTTCATCAGAAGCCAATCAGGAGCCGAGTCTTCATTATATATATTGGGAGGTTGGTATTTTACTTTGGGGGTTTACATATGAGAAGGATCTTGTGATTACCTGGTCAAGGCTCTGAGTGGCTATATGTTCAGACCCCCCGACTGCTCAGATATAAAGGCTCTCTCCATCCAAGGACATATGTAAAGTGTATAGCAATGTTGCTTTAATTCAGACAGTAGAGCCTTGTTGGTTTTTATTTCTCCGTATTTTCTCTGTTGAATAGATAGGAGGCTTGGTAGCTTTGGAAATGTAAAAGATAAAAAGACATGTCTAGAAGCATTTGGTTGAACTAATTAAAGTAATTGTTGACCCCTCAAAAGTTGCCTTTCCTTTTATAAATGCAGAGCTAAGAATCTGTGATAGCAGGCCCCCCCTGTGTATGTCAGGAGCTCAACACACCTCCTTTACAGCAAGCTAGAAACTGTCCTATACCTATTTCTGTTCAGGAAAAGCCAAGAAAAGTTCATAGGGTCATTTTTCTAGCCTAGGACACTTAGAAAGATAGAAAGGTCTCTAGACACTGGGGCAGAGGCTGACCCAGAGAATAGCAAGGTGCAACAGAGGGGGCTTCAGCAGCAACAGAGAGCATTCTAGCACCCAAGGTTAGCAAGGAGGCTGAGACTAAACACTGGTGCTGGAAGCACTAGGGTAGAAAGGGATCCATGCTGGGAACAGGAATGGATGCCAGTTGGTAACTTTTTTGCCCATTATCCAGTTCTGGGTGGAGAGTAGCGGTCACAATCTTGAGTGAAAGAGACCCTGACTGTATACAAAGCAAGGGAAAAGTTCCAGAAACTTACACACATGGCTTTGAGCCTAAGAGCAGAGTGGTGGGAGTGGAGGAAGGGGAAGAACTAGGCTCTAACCTTTAGCCCTGAACACAAGCCAACAGTGGAAAAATCACTGCAGGAAACTAACCACAAAAGGGAGTTAGAAGTTTAACTGCTGTGAAGCTGCAGAACCTCCCAGCAGGCTAACAGTGACCAAAACTCTCCCCACATTATGCCATTTCAGAAAGACGAAAAACAAAACAAAACAAAAAAAAACTTATAGGCCTCTAGAACAAGTTGTGAAAATAGCAGAATGGCATAAATAAAAAAAGACATTCAGGCCAGACATCCCCACCCCTATCCCAAAATGAGTCAAACCTAATACTAACATAAAGTCCAAAGTTAATAAGAAAGCTGAAAGAATGAACAACAGCAACAACAACAAAGAACCAGACCATAAAGAGCTGCTATGGTAACAGGGAAGTTCAGGACACAAACAGAGAAGATGACAATGACTTGAAAACACTTGTAAGCAAAGCCTCAAAGAAAAATATTGTTTAGACAGAGACCTAACAAGAATTCCTAGGACAATTAAAGGAAAAAATTGTTAAAAGAGCAAAATAGTGTTTTTAAAAACTGTATTAAGAATAAAAAAAATAGGAAAAGAAATGAGTAGTGTACAAGAAAGCTATGAAAATAAAATTAACAGCACTATAGAAGTTGTAAAATTATTAAAAATATTAAAAATTAGAACTGGTGAAATAGTAGGGGCTAGAAAATTTTACTGAAGAAAATTGTTCCCAAAAAGCTAGAATTGGCCAAATAGAAGTTAATGACTCAATGAGGCATCAAAACATAGTAACACAAACTCAAACAACTGAAAAAAATTAAAGAAAATGTGAACTATTTTATAGGAATAAAAGAACTGACCTGGGAAATAGATGGAGAAATGATTTAAGAATTATTGTACTACTTGTACACCATGAGCAAAAACAAAAAGAACCTAGATATATACATATGTACACACACACATACATACATATAGGCAAACTGCTTAGATACCTTAGAAATAGAGGGCAAAGGAGAACTCAATAGAATTAACCAGCTACCTCTTGAAAGAAACCCCCAAATGAAAACTCCCAGGAATATTACAGCCAAACTCCAGAACTCTCAGGTCAAGAAAAAAAATGTGTCATGTATCCAGAAACAAAGAATTAAAATAATGAGGAGCCAAAAAGCAGGATCACACAAGACTGAGTAGCCACTACCCTATAGAAATAGAGAGCTTGTAAATACAATATTCCAGAAAGTCAAGAATCTAGGTTTAGAGACAAGAATAACCTGATAACCTGTTCAGCAAAGTGAGTATTATCCTACAATGAGGTAAATGTATATTCATTGAAATAGAAGCATTTCAAGCATTCCTGAGTAAAAAAAAAAAAAAAAAAAGGAGGATCAGAGGGGAATACAATATTTGACATTCAAACACTGGACGCAAGAAAAGCATAAAAAGACAAATATGAGGTATAAATCATAAAGAATTGAGCAAGGTTAAACTGTTTACTTTCTTAAACAGGAAGAGGATATTTATAACCCCTCAGAGCTTTCTCGTCACTAAGCTCATAGAAGGAGTCTAATTAATTAGTCAGAGGATCTGGTCAAATTCTGTTATGTTGGAATAATCTCGAAAGAAAAAGGGAAAAATGAGGAAGAGAAATGTATTGGGATAGGGAGAAGAGAGAAAGATTGAGGAAAATTACCTCATGTAAATGGCATGCCCAAAGAACAGTTTATGGGATGGGGGCAAGAGGAGCAGGCAATAGTTGAACCTCACTCTCATCTAAACTCATTCAAGGAGGAAAAATAAACATATACGTACAACTGGGTGCAGAAAATAAACAAACACATTCAGTTGGGTATAGAAGGAGGGAAAGGGTTAAGAGAAAGGTAGAGGGAGAATAAGAAGGAAAGTGGAATAAAAGAGGCAATTCTCAGATGTAAAACAGACTCATGAGGAGAGAACAGGATTAAATAAAAGGATAAGTATAAGAAAATAAAATGGAGGAAAACATACACTTAGCAAATGTGACTATGAATATGAATGAGATGAATTCACCCATAAAACAGAAGAGGATAGCAGAGTGAATTAGAAATTAGAACTGAAGTTTTGTTTTTTTGTTTTTTTATAAGAAACACACTTGAAACAGAAAAATATACATAGAGGTAAAATAAGAGGCTGGAGCAGAATCTATAATTGAAATTTTTTAAAAAAAGGCAGAGGTGGCAGTCATGATTTTAAAGCAAAAACAAAAATAGAACAAATTAAGAGATAAACAGAGAAACTATATTTTGCTAAATATTGCCATAGACAATGAACTAATAACAACAGTGAACATATAGACACCAAACGGCATAGCACCCAATTATTCAAGGAAAAGTTAAATGAGTTACAAGAGTAAATGATAAAATTGTACTACTGGAGTACCTCAATTTACCCCACTCAGACCTGGATAAATTTTACATAAAATAAACAATAACGAAGATAGGAAGATGAATGGAATTTTAAGACTGTTAGACATGACCTCTGGAGAATATTGAATGAGAATAGAAAGGAGTATACTTATTTCTGAGCTATGTACCTTCACAAAAAAGATTGTGTATTAGGTCATAAAAACCACACGAAAAATGCAGAAAAGGAGAAAAATTAAATGCACTTTTTTCTGATCATAATGCAATAAAAATTTCATTCAATAAAAATCCTTCAAGCCATAAATTACAAATTAATTACAAACTAAATAACCTAATCCTTTAAAAATGAATAGATCAAAGGGCAAATTATTTTTTAAAAAATCAACAGTTTCATTAAGGATAATGACAGCAATAGGATAGCAGATGAGAATTTGTGAGATATAGTAAAAACAGTAATTAGGGGAAAATTTATATCTCTGAATATTTCCATTAGTGAAAGAGTCAATAAATGAATTAGGGATGCAACTAAAAAAAAAAAAAAAACCTAGAAAAAGACTAAATTAAGACTCATCCAATTAGATCTCAGAAGAAATTCTAGAAGTCAAAAGAGTGATTAACAAAATTAAAAGTGAAAAAAATGGAACATTAAATAAAAGGAGGAACTTTTTTAAACAATAAAACAGAGAAGCTATTGACTAATTTGGTGTGTGTGTGTGTGTGTGTGTGTGTGTGTATGTGTATATGAAAGAAAGCCAAATTACTAGTGTGAAAAATGAAAAAAGGTGAATTCATAACCAATAAAGAGGAAATAAAAGCTATTAGTAGGAACTATTTTACCCACTTATTTGCCAACGGAGCTGACAACCTAAATAAAATAGATGAATATTTACAAAAATACAATTTGCCCAGATTAATAGAATAGAAAATGGAATAATACTTCAATATCACTGTCTTTGAAAATAAATTGAGCAAGCCAAAAATAAACTTCCTAAGGGGGCAGGGAAGAAAAACAAAAACAAAAACAAGCACCAGATGTATTTTCATGTGGATTCTGCCAAACATTTAAAGAACAATGAATTCCAATACTTGCATGAATTGTTTGAAAAAAATAAAGAAGTCCTACAAAATTCCTTCTATGATGCAGATATAGTCTTGATAATTAATTAAACTTGAGAGAATTCAGAGAAGAACTGTAGAACAATTTAATTAATATTGAAGCCAAAATTTTAAATAAAATTCCAACAAGGCAATTACAGAAATATACCATAAACATCTAACACTATGAGAAGCCTGTCCAATAAGATCAGGGGTGAGGCAAAGATGTTCAATATCATGATTTCTATTCAATGTTGTAATAGAAATGCTAGCTACAGCAATAAGACAAGAAAAAGAATTGCAGAAGTTAGCACTGGTCAAAGAGGGAAACAAAAAATATTATTTTTTGTAAGTGATTTGATAATTCTAGAAAACCCCTGAGAGTCAACTGGAAAAAACTAATTGAAATAATTTACAACTTCAGAAAAGTTGCAGGATATAAATAGGCCCTCACAAATCATTATTTCTTTATGTTATTAACAAAATCTAGCAGAACATGATGGAAGGAGAAATTCCATTTAAAATAACCAGACTGTATAAAATATTTGGGATTTATTTGTCAAGACACTGATAAGAATCACATGAAAAAACTTCGACCAAATAAATGCACATCTGGAGAACTGGAGACGCATCGTTTTATGACTAGGCTGTTAATATAATAAAAATTACAATACTACCTAAGTTAATTTGTTCAGTGTAATACCAATCAAACTGCCAAAAATTACTTTATAGAGAGTAATAGTTTTATTGAGGTAGGTGCTGTTATTTATCAGCACTTTACATACATGGGAACTAAAGCCTAGAGATGCTAAATGATTTATCCAGGATCATGTAGCTAGTAACTGAGGCAGAATTAGAAGTTAGCTCTTTTAACCCCAAATCCAATGTTCTATCAGCTATGCCAAGCTGCCTCGTGTGTGTGTGTGTGTAAAGGCCACTGTGTATAACTACATTTGGGGGTAGTTATGGGGTACAATGGGGTACAAAGTTCCAGGTCTGGAGTCAGAAATCTTCCTGAGTTCAAATCTGGCCTTAGACACTAGCTGTGTGACCTTGGGTAAGTCACTTTACCCTGTTTGCCTCAGTTTCCTCATCTGTAAAATGAGCTGGAGAGGGAATAGAAATCCACTGCAGTATCTCTGACAGAAAAACCCTAAAAAGGGTCATGAAAAGTTGAACACAACTGAACAGCAGCAGCAACAGCAACACTTCTGTCAAATTATGATTCTTGTAACTGGAAATGATTCTCAGTCATGCTCATAGTAATTTATTTTCAATATATGCATTTATAATTTAATTTGTATGATACATAAAATATATATAAAAATATTACATCTTTTCTTTCCTAAATTGTAATTTTTTGAGAACAGAGACTGTATTTTACTATATTTAGTTTTTTTATCCCCCAGTTGATTCTATAGGAGAGTACTTAATCTGTTGAATAAATGAATAAAAAAATTGATCCTTTGCCCATTTCCAAAGCATTGACTATTATAAACACAAACATATAATCAACAAATTGGTAATTTTAGAGCCAATTACTGTTAAAACTTTGGGCTTTGGATATCCCAAAATAATATTTTTTAAAAAGCAAATAAAACAAAAATGAACAATAAACCTTGGAAGCAAGTTATCATTTTGCCTGTTCCAACAAGTAGTGATGATGTGCTAAATAATCTTAAGTTAGGAATCATCAGTTAAGTAAACATATCATTAAGTTGTCTTCAGAAGCATTAATAGAAGCACAAAATACTAATTTGCTGATTGTTGACGCTCATTAGCTGGATAATAAATATAGGCAGAATATCTATTGTGATGCAAGCATTCTTAAAATACTACCTGTCATACAAAGACTGAAGGAAACAGTTCAGTGATATTTGGGAATGAGATGATTCTCATAGAACCGCATCCCTTATCCAGTAGCTGAATGAGTATACTCTGGAGGAATGAAAGATATTTGGATCCTTGTTGGGGGTGGAGAACCTAAAGGGAGCATACCTGGTAATAGTTGCTATTCTTTTTAAAGTAGCAGAAATCACACTCAATATTACTGTATTTTATTTGACTTTCATTTCTGTATTTTATCCTTGACATGTTTTCTGAATTTGCAATTGGAAAACATCTTTACCCTGGAAGGTAAGTGCTATTATTACTCCTTTTTTTTTTTTTTTTAAGATGTGGAAACTCAGGCAGACAGAGGTTAAATGACTTGCCCAGAATTGTATAGCTAGTATATATCTGAGACCAGATTTGAATTCACATTTTTAAAATTTAGAGTTCTAACTACTGTATCACTTAGCTGCTCCATTTCCTTTTTCTATTGATAAATGATTTGGCATTTATAATTATTAATTTAATAAAATATCCTTTAATAGTTGTTTCTGAGGCATTTTGTATTACAATTCTCTAATTTTATTACTTGTCTGTAAGTAATCATCTTTTTAAAAAATATAAAGTACAAAAAAGATCCAGAATCATTATTTATTCTATGCTTAACCAAGTTTTATACAAACTGAAAATTGTCTGGGTATTATTCATTTATTACCAAATACCTATTTGCTTTTTAGCTCTGGCAATTCTCAAGTCAAAATCTTGGCAAGGATCTCTATGAGATTATTTAAATCCTTTTTGAGTGTATTTGTATGTTCAGTTTCTGTGACCACTTGGTAATAAATTCATGAGTTTATTATGTATGTTGATGAACATCCTTTAAGATTCAAGAGGTACTTCTGGTTTTAGTATTTCAAGGTTTAGGGTAGAAATATACTTAACCTTATCCATATCCTTTATGACTTTATAGAATAGCCTTATTGCTTCTTGACCTTGTTTCATACTGAAGAATGGTGTTGTTGGTTTTTGTCTGTCCTCTTGATTCAAATCCTGTCATTTTGTGGGAAACAAAAATTTGGAAAAGGAGGGAATATAATTGGTCACCAAATCTTAATACACAAATAACTAAAATTTATGTGCCATCCTCCACTGATTGACTCCTTGCCTTGATAACCTTGGCCATTCTTACATTGCCTGAATTCTGCAAACTCAATATCCTCTATTGGATAAAAATAGTTTATTTTTAATTCATTTTATCCAAGTGATTTTTAGTTGATTTTTATCTGAACAGCTACAAATTCTCCTCTTGTCTACTTCTTATAACTCCTACCTTTCTTAAAAACTTGACTCAAGCATTGCCCCTTGATCTGTCCTTTTCTGATATACCATCTTCTAGACTCTTCTTTCCACCACTACCCTTCATCCTAGCTACACACACACTCTTGTCTTGTGTGTGTGTGTGCATGTGCGTGTGTGTTTGTCCTTTGTTGCCAAAGAAGACCATGCCAAATGATGACATGACTTGCACTTGATTTTGTTTTGAGTGAGGGAGGGCTGTGCAGGTCACCAGCCTCATTTCTCCTCCAGAGCCATCTGAATCCAGTGACCATATATTCATCAGGATGACTTGAGATGACCCAGGATGAGACAATTGGGCTTAAGTGACTTGCCCAAGGTCACACAGTTAGTGAGTGTCAAGTGTCTGAGGTGAGATTTGAACTCAGGTCCTCCTGACTCCTGCACTGGTGCTCTATCCACTGCACCACCTAGCTGCCCTGCCTCATAATTATCAACAGGATAGATAATCTGTTATTTCTCTAGTACGGGTAACTTCCTGGTACGGAAACTCTATCAGTGTAGGTAAATATGTTCTTTGCAATTAATCTTCTTAGAGAATTGCCTAGAGTAAGAGATAGTGCCTTACTTGTTGAGGTCATACAGCCTATATGTGTTACACATTAAACTTTAATATAGGTCTTCTTGGCCAGGTCTCTATGTAAAATATTATGGTTCTGTACCTTTTATTATAAAACAAAAAACAAAGCAAAGCAGACAAATAGAAAACAAAACAAATTAGCAATAACAACAAATACCTTTTGTGGTTAGTTTTGCAGCACATACACTCCATTCCCTGGGCAGGTGGCATCCCCAGAGAACAGCTTCTACCTCTTTGTTCAGGTTTCTAGGGGTAACCCAGGGGCGTTAGGAGTGATTTTCTTGTGATGTAGTTTACCCATCTCCTGCCCATGTTCTTACCCCTTCATTTCAATGGAATTAGTCAGGCTTAATTAGATTTTGTTAGGGGCAGTTACTAAGGTGGTCTAGCAAGAGCATTTGGTACAAATCATTCTTGCTCCTCTACTCAAAATCTGACATATTCTGACAAGTACATAGAGAATCCATGGGAAAGTGGACTCAGGGTTAGAACATTTGGCAAAGGAGGTAATTTCCAGATTGTGGGTATCTTTTTGCTGGAGTCCTCAAGGTATTACTCTTGGGTGTGGCTTTTCTTTTCTGCTGGTCTTTTTAAAATTTGCTTCAAGCTGTTTATACTTTGTGTGTCTACTTTACCTTTATCTCCCATTGTAGCTACTGCTGGCCCAGAGAAGGGGGAAGACAAGTGCAAATCCCTGACCCTCAGATATTCACATTCTTATCCCAATCTAGGAAATTCTCTGCTTTATAGAACTTGTTTCCTTCAAATTCATTTCAAGCACCATCTTCTAAACAAAGTCTTTCCTCATATACCCCGTTGCTAAAGAATCTTCCCCTCAAAATTATCTCAAATTTATTTTGTACATATTTTCATTATAGTTGCCTGTGTACAGTGTCTTTCGATAAAATATGAACTCCTTGAGGAAAGAAATTGTTTCTTTCTTTTTTCTTTTCTTTTTGGTCTTTGTATTTCCATTGTCTGACACATAACAGGTACATAATAGATATTTGGCAATTCATTGGTCATTTGAAGGAACAGGAGTTATTTTGTTTTAAAATAGCAAATGAGGTTGTGGGGCATGATAGGTTCCTTCAAAAGTGTAAAGGGCTATCAAATGGAACCAGACTCATCTGATTTTTTGACTCCCCATAGTAAAACTAGAGAGAAATAGGTAGAAGTTTCAAGAAGGCAAATTAGGTTTGATGTACGGCTAAGCTATTCTACAGGGGAATAGATTCTTGAGAGTCATTAAATATCTTGTTACTGGTGGCCTTAAAGACTACATGGTATTCATTGAATGTGTTGTGAAGGAACATTCCTTGTCATTGCCCTTCTTTGGGATTGGGACATAAACCTAGCTTTTCCAATCCAATGGACATTGTTGAATTGTCGAAGTTTGCTGGCAAAGTGATTGCAACACTTTAACAGCACCATCTTTCAGTGTTTTAAATAGTTCAGCTGGAATTCCATCATCTCCACTAGTCGTATTGCTAACAATGCTGCCTAAGGCCCACTTGACTTCATTCTTTAAGACACCTGGCTCTAGGTCATGAACCACATCCTCATGGTTATGGTGATGTTAAGATCTTTCTTATATAGTTCTTCTGTATATTCTGTTTTTCTTCTGTATATTTTTGCTACCTCGTCTTAATCTCTTCTGCTTCTAAGTGTCTACTATTTTTGTCTTTTATCATGTCTATTTTTGCATGAAATATTCCCTTGATATCTAACTTTTTTAAAGAGATCTCATCTTTCTCATTCTATTGTTTTATTTCTTTGTATTGCTCACATAAGAAAACCTTCTTATTTTTCCTTGCTATTCCCTGGAACTCTGTACTCAATTGTGCATATCTTTCCCTTTTTCCTTTACCTTTTACTTGCCTTGTTTCCTCAACTATATGTAAATCCTCTTCAGGCAGTCGTTTTACTTTCTTAAACTTTTTTTTCTTTGGGATTTTTTTTCTTTTGCTGTCTCCTATACAATGTTGAGAAGCTCTGTCCATAGTTCTTCAGGCACTCTATCTAATAGACTTAATCCCTTATGTCATTTATCACCTCTGTTTCATATTCATAAGAGATGCTATTTAGGTCATGCCTATATGGTCTGATGATTTTCCTTACTTTCTTCAATTTAAGTCTGAATTTTGCAATATGAAACTCATGATGTGAGCCACAGTCAGCTCCAGGTCTTGTTATAACTCTATAGAGCTTCTCCACCTTTGTCTGTAAAGTTGGGTATATCTTTATTACTTTATTTATTTATCTTTATTTATTTTATCTTTATTATTTATTTATATTATCTAATTATCAATCTGATTTAGGTATTAACCATCTGGTGATGTCCATGTGTAGAGTCACCTTTAGGGTGTTAAAAAAAGAGTGTTTGCTATTACTAGTGAGTTATCTTGACAAAACTCTATTAGTCTCTGCCTGCTTCATTTTGTACTTCAAGGCCAAACTTGCCTGTTATTCCAATTATCTTTTGATTTCCTATTTTAGCATTCCACTCCTATATGGTGACTGGGACATCTCTTTTTGCTGTTATTTCTAGAAGATGTTGTAAGTCTTCATAGAACTGAGCAGCTTTTTACCTCTTGGGCATCAGTGGTTGAAGCATGGACTTGTCTTACTGTGATATTGAATGGTTTGCCTTGGATTTGAACAAATATCATTTTGTTATTTTTGAGATTATGCTGCAGTACTGCTTTTCTCACCCTTACATTGACGATGAGGGCAACTCCATTTTTTCTAAGTAATTCTTGCCGACAGTAGGATATATAATGATCACCTGAATAAAATTCACCCATTTCCATCCATTTAAGTTCACTGATACCCAAGATATCTGGTGTTATTTGATCATATCCAGATTACCTTGGTTTATAGATCTTACATTCAAAGTTCTCAGGCAATACTGATTTTTACAACATCAGACTTTTCTTTTGCCACTGAGCTTCCTTTTGGCTTTGGTCCAGCTGCTTCATTAGTAATGGACTGATTGTAATTGTCCTCCATTCTTTCCCAGTAGCATATTTAACATTTTTGGACCTGAGGAGCTCATCTTCTGATGCTATCTCTTTTATCATTTTAGTATTCCATGCGGTTTTCTTGCTATCTGGAGTGGTTTGCCATTTCCATCTCCAGTGGATCATCTCTTGTCAGAACTCTCCACTATGACCTGTCCATCTTGGGTTACCCTGCATGGCATAACTCATAGTTTCATTGAATTACACAAGCCTTCCACCACAACAAGTCAGTGATTGGGAATGGAGAGGGAAGAATAAATAAAATACTATTGTTCTAATGAATCAGTAAGTTAATAGGCTTTTATTTACATTCATTAAAAGATATACTTTATTGGAAAAATCCATTACTTTTATAAAGTAACAGCTGTTGCCTAAGCACTCAACAATCATTTGTGAAGGTCTATAACTTTAATACTCTTAGAAACATATAACTGGTAATCTAAAGGACCAATTAAAGGGACAGCAAGAAGGTATTATCAAGCTCAAAGGATTCCTCAAATTTAAACAAATAAGGAATTATTCCTCTCCAAGGGACACAGAAGATTTGAATGGTCCCATCATGCTTAATGGTAACTGATATTGTCTAAAAGTTGACTTTCCCCTCCCCACTGAGCCATTTGCAAAGAATGTTTTTTAAAAAAAATTTCGAAAATATGTATGCGTATGTATATATTTCATATATACATATATTTCATATATACATATTCAAGAAGTTGTTTAGTCATGTAGTGAGAATAAGAGATAACAGCTGTGCAGCTTGTGTATGACCCTCATCCATGCGATCTCAAGAGAGCTATATGGAGGCCTCCAGTATACTGGATGAATCTGCTAAGGCATTCCACACAGTGAATGAGTTGCACAAGATGGTTGGGTTGCAATCTGCCTCAGTGGAGGGAATATCTACATTAATGAAATTGCAGGATCATTGATAGATGAAAGTAAGCACTGTATTCTCCCCGCCCCCCCCTTTTTTTTTTACCAGGTTTCCTATTTTGTTTTTATGTATCATCACTTAAAAGAAATCATAGCCAAAGGGTCTCAAAAACTATAAATGTTCTAGGCCTTTTAGAACTTCTGAGAGCCCCTGCTCATCTGAAATCTACAGCATTTTCAATACTGAAGACTCCCTCTTTTGACTTTACATGAGCTTTGTCTAGAAAGTGATTCAAAACACACAGAGAGTCCTCTCCAGACAAAGGCAACTGCTTATATTCACTTTGCAAATTGATTGAGGGGCAAAAATGAAGATAAAGATACTTGCCTGAGGTGCGGCCGTAAGTCAGGGTTAAAGATTGATAAAAGTAGAAGGTAAATTCTGAGAAAATTTTCTTCCAAAGGGAGAAACAAAAAAACCAGTTTTCTGTTGGTCAACATTAATTTATTAAGTGTTTACTCATGTCAGGCATTATGCTATGAACTGGGTATACAAAGAGGCATAAAAAACAGTCCTTACCCTCAAGGAGCTTGTTATCCAATAAGGGAAGAATCATATAAATAAATAGGAATAAATAAGATATGGAGTAGATGGAAACCAGTCTGAGAGGGAAAAGTGCTAGGAGTGTTAGGGATCAGGAAAGACCTCTTGCAGAATGAGGGTTTTGAGCTGTCTCAAAGGAGGCTGGGGAAATTAGAATAAAAAATTTTAAATAAATAGGTCAGTGTTTACTTATTTTCACATTTAAATAGGCTAGTCATCTGTAAATCTATGGTTACCACTATCATTCTTTTACTTAAACAGTAAAGAAGAATTAGTGAGTCTAAACCTTTCACTATCTCCCCTACTGAAATCTCATAATGTTGGGGACATGCCTACTATCTGTAATACAGTGCTCCCCATATTATATCTCATGATTTGGATTATAGCTCCAAGGTAATGTGCCGGTATTCTTGTGTGTTTGTTTAATAACTGTGCAGTTATGAAATAGATAAGTGATTAATGCACTGATTTAATTAGAGATCCCATAATCAGCTCCCTTCCTGTCAAACTGCAGATCTGAATAGTTTTCACACATTGGTTATATTGGTCACGAAGACTTTAATACATTTGTTGGCAAGTCACTGTGGTAGACACATTGGGGGGTGTCAGCTTTTAATTGTAACTGTCTTGCAGAGTGGTGTTGTTTTAATATCCTGTATAGATTTTTATGTAATACACTTACTTGCAGGCAGCCCGAAGCAAGAATCAATTCTGTGAAGGATTCTTCTTTTGTTAAAAGCCAATCTTGTTTTAATGATGCATGAAGAAATATTCGAGCATTGACATTTTTCTGTCAGGTTTCTTTTGAAAAATCAATTAAGATAATACTGCTTTGACCTAGTTATCTAGTTAATGCTTATTAGGAATGTAATATGATTTACTGTCAGCATAATAATTTTTGTATCTTATCCCATTAGCTTGTGCATATTTCAAAGTGTATTACACAATGGTCACTTCTTAAAATGTAATGTAGCAGAATACATTAATTAGCTTGACTAGGATCATTAGACAGAAACCATCTCATTGGTTCCTTGTATCAAATTTGTATACAATCTCTATCAAGATATTCCATTATTTACATGACTAAAAAAACAGTTTCTCAACCAGATGATGGGTATGTAAACTTTTTTTGTTTGGTGCCAAAGTCTTCTCATGCATTTGACAAAGAACAGCCATTTCTTCCCAGTCCTGATTGGCTTGGGACTAGTCGTTACGGGTGAAGTTCTTCCAGGTCCTAGCCTTTGCCATCCAGGCATATACAAGATTCTTCGGGTCACTGAAATGTGTACATTAGGAGGAGGGAAAGAATTCCTAAAGAAGTACATACACAACTTTAAAAATATTTTTAAACTACTCATTATGCTTCTATGTTACCTTGAAATCCACAACTGTACAAGGCAGAGTAGTAAAGCACTTAGCTCCTGTAACATGAGTGAGAAACTATTGATTCCTACCCATTTTTGTGGTCAGCTTTAACTAAGAATACAACTCTCTTAACCTTGTTAAAAAGAGTAGAAATTAAATCTTCCCATCATTTTGCTGACACTGGTATACCTTTTAGGAGAACATTAGAGTTAGTCTTATACTTGGTTAAAAATTCGTGAGGTGGCTTGAACGATTGGCATGAAATGGA